>NC_084955.1:21787522-21794464 GCF_949316205.1 Platichthys flesus | reverse complement strand
GGTGAGTGGAATGTGAACTCTGGGAGGTAATTTCTTCTTCTAAAAGGAACTTTCTCTCGCAGAACCTTTATTACTTTCTTGCTACATGCTGTGACTCCCTAGTATTCCACAATAGCTTATACCAAACTAAAAAATGCATGAAAAAACTGTTTCCATCCATCCATCACGAATACCGCTTAGGCACAGGGCCGATCAGAGACAGACAACCATTATTTCACGTCTATGGTCAATTTTGAGCATCAGAGAAGAACCCACAAGAACGAGGGGAGAAACGTGCAAACTCCAAACCGAACTGGGAATTGATCTGGGAACCGAGTGCTGCCCTAAATCCTGTTTCGTTGATTGAAAATGAGCTTTGGCTGAAGCTGGGCCTCCTTCCAGCCTGAAGATGAGACCGATGAAAATAAATGAGATGCTGTGAATGTAGGAATTTACTTCTTCATCAGGGAATTATGAAGACATAAAAGATCAGATAAGGGAAAGGAAAAAAGAGGGTGAGAACCAATCAACACGCAGCACAGTACTTTAGTTCACTCAATGGACTGGGTGACAGATTGTTCCAATTTCATTTTTGACAGTAAAATGGAGGGGAAATATCCAAAGCTCTGCTAAAAGCTGAGCTGCCTGGTTCTGAGGTAGATTATTGTCCACATGTCTCCCACTGTGTTGGCAAAAAGCATAATTTCCATGACAGACGACTCTCCTGGGGCAGAGGAAAGACCTCTGGGAAAGGACGAAACCAATTCAATAATCCACTTTCTTTCCAGTTACCCAATTATGATGCAGTTGAATCGATGGCTGGTATGAGACATCCCAGCTTTTAAAAAGATATCAAGACCAATAGCGCACAAGGCCACTTCGAGGTCGAGCAGCGGTTAAAAACTTGTACATTTCGGTCTGAGGCCATTAAACAGCTGCGTCAGCACTCTGAGTTTCGGTGAAACTTTAAAAGTTGTATCTATTTCTTTCCGAGAGCTGATAAGAGTCCATGTTATCAGGGAAGTCAGAAAGACGGATCCGGCGTCGGGAGCGTACAGCATGGATGGCTCTGCTCTTTCATAGAGTCAATAAATCAGGGCTGCTTTGCGATGAGAGGCCGAAAAGAAATAACAGACACTTCCAAGAGTCCGGGACCAGGGAGGAAGTGTCAGTGATTAATCTTCAGAGAGAAAACGCCTGCGTGTGAAATGAAGCCGGACTGTGGGGCGCTTAATCAACAGAATCTGGAGCGGAGACAGAGCAGAGGTGTCTTTGACGCCTTTGAAGAACTGCAGAGGAAGACAATCACAACATCAGGAAGCGGTGAAATCTCAGGGCCGAATCTTCACTGTTTATTAAGGCGACTGTAAAGGATAAAAGCTCCGTGTGTCATCACTTTAACAGACAGGAGCATCCCGGGGGAACAGGCTGCACCGGCCTGAGTGTGCACAGGGAGAGCTTGTTTGTGAATCATCTAAAACAGTCACACATCTTTGACTTTGTGATTCAGGAAAACTTTTAACTATCAGGCCGTGGGCGGTGCGTCGCTCGGCTGCTTCCACTCAGCTGTGTCAAAGTAAATAATCGAATTAAGTGTCAATCAGAGATGTTACGGAAGTGATTTGCATTCTCTCGAGAGCAAAAAATATAAAGTCCTGATAGCAGCCTTCGTTTAGCCTGAGAATATTGAGGCAAAGACATCCTGCCTGTTGTGAAATTAGAGTTTGAGGCATTTAGAGGTACTTGCATCTTCAAGCAATATAAATGATGCTTTGCTCATCGAAGGAAGGACTTTGGGATTGTTCAGGCGGAAAGATTTTGAGATATGTCGTTAACTGAGAGAAGCGGCGAAGTGAATGCAATACGATTCTGTAAGATGTAGCCACCGGTGATGGCTTTCCGATTTAAAGAGCAACGTGGAGAAAGAAAGCAGCAGTAATCAAAGTGAAAAGCGACTCTCTGACCTGGTGTCAGGTCTAAGAATGAAGTCATCTATCTGGACTGAACTGAGCTGTTGGCTGTTTCGCTGCCACCTTCACATAAAGCTTTGTTTTTTTAATAAAGGCACAAACTGAATATATCATGGAATAGCTCTCTTAAACCTCCAGAATCAAATACCTGCACATAGTTTTACATGATTTGACAATTATGAGCTTATTCTTTCAGTCAGTATCAATCATTGCCCATCACGTTGAACAGGGGAACCTTCCTTAAAAGAACGTGTCAATAAAGATGTTTACAAAAAGTAATGATCAGTGGAGGTTTAACCCTTTGGACCAGGCTAACAGTTTCCCACTGTTTCCAGTCTTTAAGCTAAGCTAAGCTAACCAGCTACTGGTGCCTGCTTTATACTGAAAGGGCAAGCAGGGGTATCAGTCTTTTTATCATCAGAAAATCTAAATAAGAGTACATCCCAAACTCCTCTATGAACCATCACCCGTGATGATGACCATACCTGGCTCTTCCTCAGGGAGATCCTTGGGTAACATGATACCGACGGATCCCTCCTCCAGTGGTCCCCCATCTGACGGCTTCCTCTGCGGGGCTTCCAGTGGACTTTCCCCACAAGGGACTGGTGACGTCAGGGTTTTGAGATCTGGGGTCTCTGAGTTAACAGAGGATGAGGCTTCCGCAGGTTGAGACTCAGGTTGAGAAAAGGATGGAAGCTCTGGATTAAAGTTTCCATTAGTGGGTGGATTAGAGTGAGGCAGGAGTGTGAGGACTGTAGAAGGGACCAGGGATGAAATGCTCAATACTTCATGACCG
Organism: Platichthys flesus; assembly: GCF_949316205.1. Classification (NCBI taxonomy): domain Eukaryota; kingdom Metazoa; phylum Chordata; class Actinopteri; order Pleuronectiformes; family Pleuronectidae; genus Platichthys; species Platichthys flesus. Next base: position 21,791,719 of record NC_084955.1, on the reverse strand, counting down.
GTCGGACTTTGGAAGGACGTCGATGTCCAGAGCTCTGGGGATGGAAAGATCGACGGAACAACAGGCTGCTGTGCAACAGGAGCGCTCGGGCTACTGGTGTGGACCTGGAAATCCATGCTCGTAAAGTCGCTGGTGGAAGTCATGATGTGGTAGAGCGGTGTGTTCACAGTCGGCATTGACTGCACACGTTTCTGTCAGGGTGTCAACTGTGCTTCAGACATCTGAGAAATGGAAGATACCTGAATCCTGCAGAAGAGACAAAGGCCTCAGGCAAACCTGAGCTTGGGAATATGCATCAGTGAATAATGATATTCTGCATTCTCACATAAGATACAACAAATCAAATATGTCCTTTATTATAGTATTTTATTCTTTTCATTATCTTATTATTTTTTACAAATGGACAAATTATGAGATGGAATTAAACAGATTTCCCTTAAAGCATAAAGAGATTGGATTTACCAGAACATCACATCTTTTTAATCACTGCTGAAAACACATTTTTGTGGGAAACCATATCAATATCTGATTTTCAACTGGTTTTAACAGCGGTTGTCTTGGTTTTATTATTTCATCCGACTGCTCTTATTGTTTGTCTTGTTCTGCTTTGTTCTGATCCACTGTATTTTGTAAAGCACTTTGTAATCTTGTGCTATAGAACAACATATTTCCTATCAACACCATTATACAATGACATTAAAAGAATGATTTAAATAACATCAAGATATTTGCTTCTGTGTATAATTCATCAATAAATGCAGAATGAAGTCACAAAATTAGTTTTAACCACCATCGATGACTAATAATTAATATCTGTGATTGAACATAGGTTGTTTGCAGAATATATCACCTTCACATCAGTGCACCTTTCCCGACCTCATCTGCATGTGTGTGAATATTCATCCGAGTCCGTCTCCTCCACTTATCAAACCGGCTCGTACCACAGCAGGGACGGGAAGTGCATCACGGCCGCTCCGTCAGGGACAAGATTCTGAAGATGCTCGCTCCGGTGCATCTGTGACCGAGATGTATCTGCTTAATGTGAATCCATCCAGATTCCCTCTTCTGCCCCTGTCTCCTCAGTCTCCACTTAATCCTTTCATCGCGTCACACCCTTCAGCAATCGCTCTCCTTCTCCTTCCACCCCCCCCGACCTCTCTAACGCAATCTTTCTCCTCTGGTCAGAGCAGGTGGGGCTCCAGTCAGTCAGGTCAGTAACGGATACGTGCACCCTAGTCATCGGGCGTCTATGAAATATGCATGGGGATAATTGTGAGTGTGGGTCAGAGTTTAACAACAAAGGGTAATACACACCCGACCATTGAGATGCCTCCACTCATGAGCACTGAGGAGCACAATGGCAGCGCGGAGAGGCAAACGTCCTGAGAGGCACTGTGTTATCTTCAAATACTTGTAAGATATGTATCCAATAATTATCCTCCTGCCATGAATCTGAAGAGGTCTGATTGCAAGTGTGAGGGTGTGTGTGTGTGTATGTGTGTATGTGTGTGTGTGTGTGTGTGTGTCCAGGCTTCTCCGTGGTGGTGTGAGTGTCCGATCGAGTTACTGCACAGTGCAAAGTGCTGGCAGTGACAGGGATCCCCAGTCAGGGTGTGACTCAGCATCTTCTAGGCTACAGTGCCGAACACACATATCAAAGTTGTGTTAAATGTCACAGTTTTCACTCCCAGTTTGATTATTTTCCTGTGTCCTATTTTGTTGTTTTCTTCACGGCCACCTGGGATAAACAATATGTTTATCGATATAATACAGAGACAGACTTTCCTGTGCCGATGTCTTTGAAATGTCTGAGCGTTGCCTGTTGTTTACAACTCGGGGGTTTATATTGCTGCAGATCAAGGGAGTGCATCAGAGGTGTGTGGTGCTCTGTCTACAGGTGACACCCGGGGCGCTGCGAGTGCAAAACACACAAGATATAAACATGAAATAACTGAACTTATTTTGAAAAAAGACTGGAACTAGTTGGTGAAATGTCATAAAATAAAGTAAATGGCTCCCAGACCGAAATCCATACAGAGACACACCGCTAGCATGGATATATTTTTATCCTTTTTTTGTATATTTGTTCAGTGAAATGTCCTCATTACAGACTTAGAATCCAATGTCGAAACTTTGTGCAATTAAAATTGATTTTTATTTGTTGACAGTATCTTTGTTTTGGGAAAAGTGCTCTTCAGTTAGTTAGATTCATTTTTATTCTATAATCCAGCTCCAGACTCTCCTGAGTGTTGCCTGCTTGTTGATTATATCTGGGCTGAACTCCTCCACCTGCTCATCAGACCGACTGAATCAATTAATAACAAACCAGACTTCATTTGGGCTTGTATTGATTTTTACAGAATCCTTGTTAAATCCTATCGGCCTGACTGGCAACTTGCACCAATCTGAACTCCTCAGCTCTGCCAGCTTCCCCGATCAATGAGGCCGGGACCAGTGCGGATCAGGCTTCTCCAAAGCCGCCCTCAGGTGCAGCATCATGTGCAACTCAATAATATTTGTGTTATCTGGTGCAGAGAGGCACATGAGTGGGGTTTACTGAGAGGACGGCAGAGTTACTGCCAGAACAAACCTGGAAATCCTGTCACAGTAAAACTTTCTGGCACTTGGGTTCTGGAATCCTTCAGTTAAAAGGTGAAGTTTAGAACAGGAAGTAAACGCAGTAGGTTTTTCTCTAAACTTCTGACACCAGGTTCTTAAAAGTGTCTCCACATTAAAATTACTGCAATATAGTCAACGTCCGGATAACCGTAATAATGCAATGACAATAATTAAAATAGCCATACTCTGCATTAATACCAAATTAATAGTGTATATTTCAACATTCACAAATTCATGAATGTTTAAATCAACTGTTATAAACTGAAATACACATATTTATCACATTCCTTTCGTGTTTTCTACATACTGTATATATCGTAGTCAAATTCACATATTTTAAGATACTTCTTAAAAAACAAAATAAACCTACTGCAACGAAAAAATTGCTACAGACAAAATGTTTGTCTGTTGAAGTTCGTTTAATAATAGTGTTCAATTAAAACAGTTTTAAGTGGTATTTTAACTATGTAGATAATTATTCTTATTATTCATATTACTAATGAGGGTTTGCTAGGTTGGGTTTTGGTAAATTTGAAACCAGAGCCAGTTCACAGTTAGTTTGGCTTCCAAGATTCAACACTTTATTGCCACACAACTCAGTTGTTTGGAATTTGCCTCAGTGTGCCTACGATGAGACAAGAATCACAGCATTACAAACAACAAGACATAACACACAACAAGACATAACAGAGAAACCCCTCCCCATGTTCCACATTCTTCTTTAGACCCTAATAAGCAGTTTATTTTGAAAAATGTAGCCATCAGCCAGTTTTCAAAATGTGACTGCAAGTCTGAAATGTTCAGGATTCAGGGATAAAGAAAATATCTCACAAGGAAAAATAATGAAAGCGTCAACAAACCTCAAATGTGTGAAATATTATTAAATAAAAAATAAACAACCTTTCTAGTCAAATTTACTTTATCCATCTATACATGATGAATTAATCAATTGCTTTGTTCATTTGTCACAAGTTTTGCTTTCAGTCATACTGTGCAGATATTTTATTTATTCTAATTCATTCAATTTTATTTGATCTTAATGTGTGAGGTAAGGTAAGCACCGAAATAAAATGTTTTATTACCAAAGGTCTGTACAACAGCTGCGATCCCTGTTCTCACCAGTCAAAGTATTATCTACGACACCAAATGTTACACGTACGTGAACAGAGAGCGAAAAGGTCCATAATGAAATCTGCGACTTCAGTTTCGTGTTGTACTCTTTAAGTCAAAGATGTTTGTTTTTTTTCATGCTTTGACTTGTGCCAGTCCTTTTTCAGAGAGGCGACAACATGCAAACAAATAAAACCAGGCTGTTTGTCAAGATTACAAGAAAATACAACACGAAGGGTCCGAGAGCAGCCGAGCGTTCCAGCAAAGTGGGAAAGCGGTCGCGTCTCAGCGAGTCTGGAGTGTGTGGTGTCGTGCAGATGAATGTGGCAACAATCCTCAGTCCTCACATCTTCCCCGCACACACACAATCTACACAACACAGTGTGTCTCTTCCAGAAATATCTCCAGCTTGTTTGTGCTTCTCGTCTTTTACTTGTCACACACGTTTTCTTTCCGTCCAGCAGTTTG
>NC_084955.1:21560022-21785022 GCF_949316205.1 Platichthys flesus | reverse complement strand
AGAAGAATTCATAATGTGTGAAGTTTTGGGAAAGAGTAGAAATAAGAGGACTGATCCTGTTCTAATGAATGCAGGTTCAATTTAAAAGTCAAAAACCAGGCGAAGGGGAAAAGGCTAACAGGCACTGTCCCATAAATAACAAATAAAAAAAACACCTGCCACTAAGCCCAGCCAAGAACCAGTCAAGCACAAATGTACCATCACACCAATTTGTAATTTCCAATATTTGAGGTTGTGCATGAATAAAGATTAGCTCCTCCCCCTGGTTTAAGTCCTTACACTGCAACTCAGGTAACCGTCTCCTTGTTGTAGCTTTAATCTACTTTCTCAGAACATAAAACAAATAAGGCTTTAAGGTCATTCTTGACTTCACAAGGATTGTCAACTGAGAAAGCAATATCCTCCCAAGATGCATCGAGCGGCGGCTGGAGGCTCTTATCTTATGATATTTATCAGTGTTTCCTGTTGTTATTGAATTGAAGAAGTTCAAATTTGCACCTCAAGGATTTTCCATCCATAACTGACCTTTTGGGGAGATTGGTTTGTCCCAAAGTCGGTTGAACTATTTATCTAAATAACAAACTAAAGCTCCAGAACAGCTGCTTCACGGACCCAGTGAGGTTTAATCAATAACTGTAGCTTTCAAGAAACATTCAGTTTAGTTTAGTTGTGATATGTTGTTGATGTGATGAGATTTAAACGCCCCTGCTCTGTGCAGAATGACGTTTTGAAATCGGGGAATTATTTGTTGATTTTAAACTATTCTCATTCAGGATTTATCAAGCACGCAGAACCACAACACATGGATGGATTATCTGTTCTCTGCACAAATAAATTGGGGATCCCACGATTTAGTCTGCAACATCAGCTCAGCCACACTCTCTAATAGATAGATAGATAGATGGATACTTTATCAATCCTGTGGGAAATATAGGTCATCCAGTAGCTTATACGCTTAACCGACATACATACATAAAACACGTATGCATAGGTAGAACATTGGTAGAACATTGCAGATACAGGTGCATGAATGGGTCTGACCCTATGCTACAGAATGCAATGATGTGCTTGTGTCAGTGTCTAGTATAAAAGTGTTCTTGTGCTACTGCTGGTGGAGTGGAGAATTACAAAAAAAAAATATCTATATAAATATATAAGAATATGAAGTGGTAAAAGGTAATAGTCTGTGCATGGGGCTAGTATAGCCAGTAAAGGGATGTTATAATAGGATGTGGGGCTTGGCAGAGACGGGATGTTAGAATTCACAGCTTATCAAGGGGGGGGATTTTAGTTTAAAGGGGATGGCATCTCCACCTATCCCCCTGCAAATCACCTGCTGGTTAAACCCAGCACCCGCCATTACTGAGGAGAGTCAAATATTTCCCTCAGTTCGTTCGGTGTCTTGCTGCGTTGAACTGAGGCTGCAGGATTCTCACTTTGCTTCTCGTCTTCCACTCACTCACAAGGGTTTTCCCTCCTCGATCAATGCAGGCGCATTCGCAGCTCGAGTCCCTCCTCACAGCCGCCTTCATTAAGGCAGAGGTGAGCCGGCGGGCGTCTTCACCTCCGCTCCGTTTGCGAAACAACACACGAATGGAGCATTGCGTGAACCCCACTTGTTTTCAGGGCTGACAGAATTTGTCGCCCGATGAGCACAACATATGGAAATGTTCCCGACTGCTCTGTGTGTCTGTGTTAATGGATATTTGAGTACAAGCTTGTTGATTCAAGTTTAGTTGAATGATTACACCGACGTTTTTTTTGTTTTCTATGTAAATTCAGACACAGATGGGCCAGGATGCTGCAAAAGGCTTTCTGTGCATGAGAAAACACAAAGCGCTCCGATAGCGAGATGAGACTTTCCTTTATTTAATGACACATCGAGAGACAAAAGTTGAAAGGCAAAGTTTAAAACCCCGTTAAAAGCCGAGGATTAAAGAAACCACAGAGGACCTAAACTTTGGTTTTCAAATTGGATTCATTACACGAGACCTTTGACTGTCAGCATTTCATGGATTGGAGAATAAAACAGGCCAAAAAGGACCAACGAGCAAAAGCTTTAATTAGCCGACAAGAAGACGGTTGAGCTGCGACAAAGCTCAATAATGAAAGAGAAAAACAGGTTCTTTAATTAATTCCTCTAAATCATATTTTCTCTCTTAAAAAAAATTAAGTCTTCTCATGTAGGTCTAGTTGGCAATTCTAAGTTCATTTATTATTAAAGGCTGTGATTATACTTTGACTTTGAACGTGCAATAAAAACAGTTTGGGGGGGGGGGGGGGGGGGGGCACAGTGGATAAATCGCAGGGCCAGCAGACACAAGGTACAACCAGCACTTCATCAACTCATTATTCAATATCCAGCTAGTCACTGCAGCTTCGACGCTCTGAGCTTCAAGTCGCACCTATTAGGTTTGGAATTTCTCTCACATGTTCTGGACCAATCAGGTTTAGCAGGTATAACTGGGAACACGGGAAACAAGCTGTTACCAGTGTTGTTGAGTCCGAACAGTAAGGGGCAGGAGATGGCGAACGAGAGGAACCACACCACAGAGATCATCACCGCCACCCTCCGCCTGGAGCTGTACCTGGTGTAGTAGAGCAGCGGCATGGCCACCGCTGTGTACCTGCAGCCGCAAAACACACACACACAATGAGGAGGATGAAACACGCAGACCGCACATCAGCATTCCTCCCCCCACACACTGTGGGCCCCTTGTATTTGAACACACACTTCAATACGGAGCAGACACACACCTTCAGACTTCAGGATCTCGCTGTCATGTTGGGACACATTTTAAAGAAACCTCTCCAACACTTGACTCGCAGCTCAGACAAACAAATTCCCAGTTCACCTTCAGAGAGACGAGAGCTGTCACCGCCGGTTTCCCAGCCTCAAGGACACGCAACATATAACTGTCAGCGAGTCACAACCAATTAGAGCCGTCTGTGTGAGCAGTCTTCTTCAGGGACACGCTGAAATCCCGACCGCGAGCGGCGGGTCACCGACAACACACAGCTACCCGAGTTACCCTAAATAATAGGCACAACATTTGGGTTTCAGTAGGTTCAATTGGAGCTTCTGGCATCAGAACTGGGAACATGCAGTGAAGAGGTGGTGTCATTTAATTCATTTTGTAGGATTCTGACAAGACAGCCTCTCGGGAACAGGGACTGAGCAGGACAATGAATTTGCTCACAAACCGTTGCTGGCATTAAAAAGAGTATCACCATCATCATATTACTCCAAGAGGACAAAGGAAGACTGTTTCATAATTTTACTTAAATTGAGTTGATACACTGATAATGAAGAAATCACCAAATCTTAACAAAGAAGAAACTGTGCAGGTTTGGTTTTCCTTGAGATACATGAACCAAAACAGCATTAGGCCCTGCTAGCAGCTCCAGGAGGGAATATTTACGGAGCTTTGAGCTAAATGCTAATAATACAAATGTGTTAAAATGTTTACAGCACATAGAACAAGGATTTGTATAAGCCCATTAAGAAAGGTGTTTGACTCTTTTCCAGTCCGGGAGTTTGACTCCACAACTGTGGCAGAACCTCTATCACCTCTCTGTCTTACTTGTCTTGTTCTATCTTGCATGAAACAGGGAAAATCGGAAGTTCAATGCCTTTCACAACGTTGTGCAGAAATAAAAGGAGGAAGAAGAAAGCAAGAAGTTCACCCAGGTCTCACTGCCGATCACAGCCTGAGTCGATAAGAACCTGTGTTAACTGTGGAGTCCATTGACCCGGGGCATACATGCTGATTGTATCCATTGTCATTGCAAACAAAAGCCAGAAGTTGAAGGGGCTGATAAACTGTGTTGGACGAACAGAAATCCTATTCAAATGATGACATTAAATGAGAGGTCAGGAGATTAATACAATTATTAATTAAACAGTAATTACATAAAATATGATGTTTTATTGGGGTTGGTGCGGATTTATCCTGTTAATTTCTATCTAGAATGTGCATGAAGAGAACAATTACCCTCAAATTACAGTTGTGACCTTGAAATTTCACAGCTTAGTTGTCGCCGCACAAAACTAAAGCGGTGCAGCCTCGATGTGCCGGAGGAAATAGGATGTGGCCGCAGATGGCCTGCCCGCTGGGCGTCCCCTCGAATTGATGAAGAAGGCGTCTGTTCAAACGCCAAATCATCAAACATATTCTCCTTGATCTACGAACTGAGTGATCACTAATGACTGGAGAGGACTGGCTTCTGTCCTACAGCGAGCTGATGGGATGTTTGTGTACGTGCCCGTGTGAGAGTGCATGTGTGTGAATGCAGACCAGACACATGTGTGGCCAGCTCCTGGTTTAACACAGCATGCACCAATAAATATGGAGGTTAGAGGAGATTACATAAAACAATCTCTTCTTAATTCTGGATACAAAAATTGCCATAAAGATGATTTATTGCCTCCATTAAGGAGTTTTCGTCTGCATCTGTTTGTTTGTTTGTATGTTAGCAAGATTTCTGTACATAAAAACGACTCCAATGATTTCCCTGTACATCTGTAGAGGGGGGGGGGGGTGTCTTGGCACAAGGAATAATCCATAAAAGGTTGGTGCAGATTCATTTCTTTAACATTGTGAGGTATAGTATTTTGACGTTTTCCCCAATTTCCCAGAGGATCTACAAAAATAAAATCAGCCATGTTTATGAGTGTGGTGCTGCTCGATTGAATTCAGGCGGACTGTTGGGTCCATGTGGAGGTCTGAGCTCTGCAGAGTGTTATTAATGAATATCACACATCGAGAAAAGTGAAACGCACCCAGCAAAGGCTCCGTGTTGAGAGCAGAGAGGAGAGAACCCACCTGTCGATGCTGATGGCGCAGAGGTTCAGGATACTGGCCGTGCACATCATGACGTCCAGGGTGAGCAGGATGTCACAGTGGATGAGGCTGAAGTGCCACTCCCCCACCACCTGTAATCAAACACAGTTTCAATTTCAACCGGTTTGATTTGATTTCTTCACTCATTTTCTACATTTTAACCCAATTTCCCAAAGTGTTGTAACACTAATGAAGAATCGTGAATATTAACTAGACTGGATCAGTCGTTGGTGTAAACCTAGTACCCTTGATAGAGCTCAGTTCATCTTTAGGGTAGCCACAAAGAAATTAAATAAAATATCTTTGTTTTAAAGAAATTAAATTAGTTTTCTTTGTGGCTAAGGGTTTATTGTTGCACTATAAAGTATTGAAGGAACAAATTTGCATTTTATCCCCTTATATGGTCTGTGAGACGTGATATGTCAGTTTTCTTATTAATGAATTGGTGATGTATCTAAAGGACTAATTACACCTCATTGTTAATGCTTAATCAATTAATACTAAAGACCATAATTAGCAATTTTTTCAACAAATTATTATCTAACTAAATGTTTTCTTGTGCAAAAATGCCAAATATGTGTTCATTACACTGGAAATCTGCTGTTTTCTTTTGTCTTATGAGGCTTATTGTGAAAATTTAATCCAAACACACACACACACACAAACACACACACACCTCCAGGTAGACGCCCCACGGCATGACCATCGTGGCCAGCAGCAGGTCGGACACAGCCAGTGAGACGATGAGGTAGTTGGTGGTGGTCTGCAGAGCCCGCTCCCGAGACACGGCCACACACACCAGCACGTTGCCGAACACCACGCAGAAGATGAGGAGCACCAGCAGCACCGCGTAGAAGTTGTACGGGGGAGAGGAGGCCGACTCGGGGCTGGTGCAGTTGGAGGAGGTCAGCGGGGAGGAGGTGGGGAAGTCCGAGGGGTCGTGGGTGACAAAGACGGAGAAGTTGTGCTCCGGGAAGGAAGGAGGGAAGGAGGGAGGGAAGGTCTCTTCTGACTCATTGTGGAAAGTCATCGTCTGGCTCCGGTGGACATGATCAGGGGAGAAGAAGAGGAAGAGGAAGATAAGGACCCTGGGAGCCTTCGCTGCCCACCGTGCACTTAGTCTCACAATAGATCCGCCAAAGATGGAAGAGCCTGACAACGGAGGACAATGAAAGGGAAAAGAGGTTATTGAGGCACCGCGGCTGGAAATCTGTCTTTATGAGACCATTTCACAGGACGCCATGACGCATTGATACAAACAGCGCCACAGCCGACCCGTAAAGCCACATGTGTCCAGTCAATGTCCCTCCATCATTTCTCAAACACCAACAGAGTGAAGATAAAAGATCTCATAGAACTCGACAGGTTCCTTATGGCCTCAGAAGTCGACTGAACTCAGAGTTAAGGAGGAGTAACTTCTGTTGTACAAATCAAACAAGTTCAAACAGTGGAAGTGAAACAGCTTGTTTTCAGGAGGAGTTTGATATCAGAGTGTTTCCACTCAGATTCTGAATCTAACTCGCTGCTTCTGAACGTTCTGAGCGTCACTGAACGTTTTCATGGAAAAATCGGATTATTATGCAAAGCAGATATTTTCATCTGTCTATTGTTACATCACTGAGTACTTGTGAACAGTTCTCAGGGTTAGGGTCTAGTTTTGTTGACAACACAAAGAGAGTCACACACCATTCATTCATTCATTCACAGAGTGCTGGAGCGGCCGTCTGGGTTATTTGAGGTTCAGTGTTTGCACCGAGGACACTCAAAAACATCATAATCTAAACTTTAACCTGCGTAATTCTATTCTTTTTATCTATTAATTCATAAAAAGTTCACAGATTCTTTTGCAGTTACAGATTATTATCCAGATTGTATTTGTCCTAGGACATTTTTGGATTACATCTTTTAATATTTTAACTTAAAAAATATTATTTTCTACCAGTGATCGCATGTTCCTGCATATTTTTGACTCGTTACCACCAGAGAATCAGCAGAGTGGAGCCGGCAGCGTGGGCGTGTAAAGCACCACGGAGAAAAACTCCACTCCGAAGAGACGAGTGGTTAAATATTCCAAAAGCTGCTTTGACCTGCGTTTTTTTCTATTCGTCTTTTTTAACGAATGTGATCTCCATGTATTTATTATTCATTGCTGTCTGGAAGACTGATCCCACTGGGAACATTAAAGCTCGACTCTGTTTTCAACCTGCAGCTCGTATGAAGCGGTTTCTGGTGAGTTACTGGTTTCATTCAGTTTAAACTTGCAGAGCGAACTGAGGACACAGTCGCTCTCCTGACCAGTGGAAGGTGCAGCTGTGTATATGAACAGCACTTGACCGGGTAGAAGTGAGAGAGTCAGAGGGTGACGTGAATGATGATGTGAACATGTGAGAGAAGCATCAACATCATTCATTCAGAGACAGATTGTGTGATTAATTTAAGGGAAACAATTTTAAAACTGTCGAAATACTTTTGCAGTCAAAAAAGTCAAAAGCTGAAACCAACAGATGACTCTGTAAAATCCTTCTCCCCCATGTTAACAGATGGGACATATCCAAACTAAAAAGTAAAAAGTCTCCTTCTACACTCCACAGTCTGAGGGTTCCGAGTTCAATCCGTCTAAGTAGAAAACCAGTTTCATTCTCCCCAGCAAGCAAAACACAATTCAGTTCATTCCAGGGAAATCAAGGCCACCTCAACACCTCAAAGACAGGCGGTTCCAGGCTGCAATCGAGGGTGAAGTGGATCAGTCGGGGCATCGAGCGTCGGCAGCTCCAGGATAAACTCCCCAGGTAGTAAACAATCCACCAGATGCTGACTTTTAGAGACTAAGCTTCTGCTCCGGAACGATACGATGACTTTACAAAGTAATCTTGCAAAACTGAAGATCCTCTCCGACTGTAGTCCGGAGGTTGTGATTGGATTATTGACTGCTTGTGGGTTTGACTCTGGAAAACCCTGATCAATTACCTCTCTGAAAGGTGGGCGGAGACCTGGCTCAACACCGGTGGCTACAATAATCAATATCGATGACCATGGTCGATTAGGTCATTATCATGACAGGCCTCATCCGGGCAGACGTCACTACCAGGTCTGATCAGAGCCTGTGATCACACGCGGTGAAGACGTGTTGGAGGTCTGCAGCATTTGGAAATTTTCCACCATTAGTCGAGAGACAATAACCAGGAACAAACGAGCCTGGATGAAACAGCCTAATCTAAGAATCCATCATTTTCAATCGATCTTCATTTCAACCACCGGCTGCTGAACGACTCTGTGTATCAGAGCGGAGGCATGATGAGAATACCTGAGATCTGTTCTTCCTCCCACACACTCACTCTAACAACCAGGCTGTTTAATAGCACACCAAAACAAAACAGCAACTAAGGGTTGAGACAGAGCTGACTGGCAGTGTCTCTCCTGTCACTCAAGGTCCTGAATGGTTTCAGGCAGACCCCAGCACCGCCCACCTGCCCCGCCCACACACCACCATGTGTCTCCTGGCAGTACAACGTACCCCGACCCAGGAGCCGATTGGCAAATCAACACGTATCCAAGATGAGCTGAGCCCTGAGGAATCAATAACCCCACCTCGCCCCGTTGATCCAACACCACAGCATCTGATAGAGGATATTATCCTTTGTGGCACAGACCTTGATTCCACACAGTTAGATATTGATTCCAGTCAGAGGACGACTTGAATACGAAAAACATGGTTACTGTGGTCGAGGTCGGGCTGCTGTCGGGGGCAGGTGTGCTAGAGCGAAGGGTCTGCATTGAAATGGGGAAGTTCCTTTCAAGCCGCCTGGGCTGGGGGGGCGTGGATCTCTGCTTGTGGATTAAAATGACGTTCTCGGACCAGGAGGTTTCATGGATTTCACCTTTCAGACCTTTTCCCTCAAATTCCTGCTTGTGCTTCGATTTGCTCAAACCACGCCGCTTGCACTCTGACACTGATAATTTGGACAATTCAATGGAGTTGGTGCAGGTTATGAAATCCGTGTGTAACACAGGTAACAACAACTGCTGCAACAACTGCTGCAGCAACAGGGCAGGCAAAGGAAGACATCGCCCCGGGGACCCCGAGCTGAGAGAGAGCTTTGAAATGTTATTATTTTTTTGTTTGAACACTAAATTGTTTCAACGTGTGCGTATGTGTGCGGCAGCAGGAAAGTGTCTCGCTGCAACAATAGTGATTTAAGAACACAACTAAGAAACTGAAGCTCGCTTGAAGCATCTCATCTCTGCACTGAAGTTCTTTTTAAATTGGCAGCTTTACAAAAACAACTCAATTTACTGAAAAACTAAAGATTCTCTTTCTTTCTTCTTCAACTTTCATCCGAAATCACTGCAGTCACGCTAAGAAAAGGTTTTTTCGTTTGTCCAATCCATCACATGTCTGCAGCGCCTCCTCTGAAACACTAACTTTTGTTGAAGGAGAAATAAACAGTCTGCTGAGGGGCAAAGTCAGTCGTTGGTTAAAATCAACTAATTCAGTCCTGGGTCACTGACGAGGCACCTTCACCTGTAAACCGTAACCACTTCCAATCCATTTACCTTCTTGTCCTGTTGTCTTCTGCATATGTTTAGCATCAGTCGAATAGAAGCTTAGCGCCACCTGCTGTTTATCCCAATGATCAATTCCTAATGTTTGCATATAAGCAGTCTCTGAACCCATCGACTATCATCTGATAAGGATTTCACCTCTGAGGGGAAGGACCAATATTCCAGAGTGGACAGGGAATTTCCAACAGAGACTAATCAAATGTTTCTCCACACAAAACACAAACCATGATACTTTCTCTGTTTTAGATTGAGACGAAATCTAGATGCAATATTTATGACTGCAGATAAAATAAAAAATTAAATAGCCACTGCATCTCTGTCAATGCTCTCAGCCTCTCCACACTGAACAAAGCAACCAGAGCAGAATGCAACGTGATTGGACTTTGCTGGTTGAACTGGAAATGGAAACCAGGAGGATTCAAGCCTCAAAATCGTGTCATAGGCGACAGAAACTCAGAAAACACTTAAAACTTCATCTGAACCGGAATTCCGCTGCGTTCAATGACTCTAATAAGAGTTTGATTAAAATCACACAATCCATCAGTCAAAGAATTCGACAAACACTTTTCAACAGAAGCTGCGATGCCAAAACTTCTTTTGTGAACACAAACCACAGAGATAATCATCACTGGAGGGAAAGTGCGAGCAGATCGAAAGGTGAGATCACTGAGAGATTTCAGTATTAAATCATTAAAGCTGTTTGGCTCTGACTGACACTTGTTGTTGTGCGTTCTGCTTCACGACGCCACGAGCAGCTTCTATTGATTTTTAAGAGGAATGCAACATGAACAGGGAGCAATGACCCCTGCTCCCGAGAAAACAACTCAATTTCACACATGGCCACTGACGCAGAGCTGCACGCGTCTTAAAGTGTGGACCTGCAGCTGCACCTCATTTACTAAGGTGTGTTTCTTCAGGTCAGATTGTTGTACACTAGCATCACTGTGGTGGGTCGCACAAAGAGAAAAGGTGGTGAACAGTCACAAAACGAGCAGCTGGATTGGAAACTTGTCCGATTACTAACGATGAAGTATTGAGCTGATGAATGACGATCGGTTTCCTTTACTAACGTTTCCCAAGCAGAACTGACATCTCGTTAAAAACCTATTTGTTTCATCACAGTTGAGAAAAAAAGAAAAAAAAAAGAGACATCCAATTTATTAGTATTAAATCTGCGAGTTTGAGCTCATCTGTCGAGGTCTCAGGAAACTGTGGTGTCCAAGCAACAGACCAAACAAGCTGGGAACAGCCCAGATGTTCATCAAGCTGAACAAATGTTACAGTGCACGTTTGAAGCATCTGTTCTGAGGCTCGTTATAACTTCACTCTACTTTGTACAGATTCATTATGGGAACTTCAAAGTCAGATTTACGCCTGAGCCACAACATCACTGGGGGCGAGAAGGAAAAGGTAGCTGCAAAGTAAAGGCATCGATTTAATTTTCAGAATAAACCAGCAGATATGTTCGGAGATAACAAGGTGTTAGACCAAACGCCTGTGTATAAAGATGGATGATATAAAAGAGGCCAAAATGTACCACCGGCCCCCTGGTGGCTGGCTGCAGCATCGCTCTTTAACCCTGCCATATTATTGGATTGGAAAAATGGACTAAACTAAAAAGTCTAAACACACGTCAAACCAGAATTAAACCCAATAGAGGTGTCCCTTTATGAAATCACACTTAAATTCACTAAATTCACTTTTATTAATATCAGTCCCCTAAACATGCCTGATCATTTTCATCGGGTCTATCAATTATTGTTTCTTTCTATATCTCCTTCCATAATAATCCACCAAGTTTTGTTCTAATCTGTCTGGTAGCTTTTTACGAAATCCTGCTTTATATCAAAAAAAGAAACAAACCAAAAAAACGTAATGTCCTTAGCAGAGGAAATACATTATTCTCAAAGATTAATGAATAAATCATTTTTTGAAGATATCTCATCACACAAATATCCTTCTACGCTGTTCATATTTAGCATTGTACCAGTCGACTTCTACGCTTGATGTAATGTGAGGGGACATGAGTTTACCAGCCGTCTCTAGTCATGCTTTCTCTTTACATCAACGACCTTTGCCCTCAAACAGAGACTCAATTAACCATCTTTACATTATCTGCACCAGCATCTGCCTCGGGCTGTGCCTCTGGTCCATCATTTGTTTTTCTGTCCCACACATGAGAGTGAAACACAACCTGAGACACATCGTCTTTGCTGGGAAACCATTTCGCCATGTTCATATTTTGTGCTGCCCGATCTAAGTGCACATAACAAAAGGATGACGAGAATAACCGACAGCACTACCTCATTTTCACTGCAGGAGACAAGCTTGTATTTTCTTTTTCATTACATTTGTGTCCAGTCGTGTTCTTATAAACTGACCTCACTCCTTCAAACTCGAGTTGTCTGATGGCCTTTCTGTCCTTAATCTCCCTTTAATAACATCCAGCAGCCGACGTCAGTCCGTGCCCTGTCTCCTATCTCCGTCTCCTCCTGTCTAATCTCCTGCTCCTACTCTGCAGCTCCTCTCTGGAGACACTTGACAGGTCTATTACTTTCTGTGGCCTCGTATGCCCAACGCCACAGAAAGAAAAAAAAGACAACAACACAAAAGGACTCCTTCATATTTGGCTCCAGCCGTGCTGAAGCCGTACGTAATAATGTGCGATACTTCGTTCCTTTCACTGAGACACGGGACCGAGACACAGCCAGTGGGACTGATGCAGCCGTTCAGCTGCAGGATAATGAACCCAGCCGGGATCGGGACTAAACACATTCACTATTGTCACTCCGCTGCTCTCGGTCGCTCCCAGAGCTCCTCGGGTTCCTTTGTCCGATGATATTTTAACGAGCAGACAAATGGAATTGCAGGACAAAACACAGGCTCATTCACAAAAGAAGCTTTTTCAGAGCAACAACTCAAGCCGGGAAAGACATATGTGGGTTTGTTTGTTCACTTGTCAAGAGGAAAAAAAACCCAACAAGGATTTGGATGAGAAGCAGCCGGTCACAGATGAGTCTGTGCTGCTTCCAAACCTCCATGTTCCTCGTAAACAGTCAATCAGCTGCCCACACGCAGCCTTGGCACCAATTTTGATGGAGTGAGAGGAGAGAGGTGGAGAAAAGGTCATGTCCTTCACATCGTGACAGACAGGGGAGGCCAGATGAAGAGGAGTTTGACTATGTGCCTCTTTCTGGTAACGATCAAGTGGAAAATATTGAGACAGACGATAATCAATAAAACATCAGCTCTCCCGCCAAAGATGTGAAATGAGCCAGAGAGGAAAACAAAAGATGCTGTTGCTGAATTTCAACCCTTTCATGTGAAATCCTGCTGGATCTGTTCACTACAAATAATAACCCCAGCACAGAGTCACACGAGGAGACCTCAACCCGGAGGCGTTTCTGACAACCGACATCTTTTATTCAAGAAGCAATTTTGCATCGACTGCCATCTTTTATTCAAGAACACTAGCAAGCTGCTGTTTGGAAGTCAGCTCCGAGTGATGTGTGCACGTGGAAATTACAGGAGAACAAAAAACATGATCACACATCGACCATCAAAGAGGCAAGATAACAGCAGGATGAGGAAACTGTTATCACAGCTGGCTGCCACTTACACATCTAACCAAATGTCTCGCTGATAAATAAGCTCATCTGACCTTTCTAGATCTGATGCCTCGGAAACTGTTTCCTCAGACTGAGATTCTTCACTTTTGTGAAAATGTTTCAACACGATGCTGCTTTGCCGACAGAGAGCATCACAAAGCCATACAAGGTATATCTATCTGTTTCTGGATTCCAAATGAATCGATCACATTGAGGTGTCGTCATGTTGGAAAAACCATGTAATGCACATTAAATTAAAAAAATACAAAACAGCAAACCTTTCAGAGAGTCAGGTGTAAAAATATGAAGTGCATATAAACCGACCAGGGTGAAGAATGAAATCCAAACTTCCATGGGACTCAAAGTGGAGATGTAATAAACATTAGTCAGTGGGTTCTTTAAGGAACTGCGATATAAACATTTATATTATACCCCTGCTTTCTAGTGTTAGGTAGATTCACACTGAAGCAATACAACATGGACATAATCTGTAATTAGAGCTTTACTAATAAAGCCCATACACACAGTTTTAATCTTGACACTTGACCATAATGGCTCTTTTTAAAAGCTGTGATTTGAGAATCCAATTCACACGTTTTGCGTTTTGGATTCTTATTCACATTTTGCCCTGAGGAAAGTAAAATAAAAACACTTACTGCAGCAGCAAAAAGTCGAATGCACGCGTTTGGAGTCTGATCTAAATAGACAAGAGGCTGTGATGTAGAAATAAAAGTGGATGTTTCGCCCAAGACCGTTCTCCTCGCAGCATCAGCGGGCTGCCGGGCTGCAGCATCCCGCCGAACGTCCCTCCGAGATCCCAGTCAACAGAAACACATGGTCCATGTACACACACACAGACACACACACACACACACACAAAAGTCTGATCACACACAGAGCATCATCGAGGCTCCGCTCCTCCGTCACATAGTTCACCTCCTCTCCCGCGGACCGAGCCCGGGTCAGTGCGCCGGGAGTCAGACAGACTCAGAGGAGGATGGGAACATCTGGAGGTGAGGAGGAGGAGGAGGAGGAGGAGGAGGAGGAGGGAGTTGAGAGGAGGAGGGGGATGATAGGTGTGCAGGAAGAAGTGAAGATGGGAGGAGGAGGAGTGAGGAGGTGGAGGGGAGAGGAGGAGAAGAGAAGAGAAGAGAAGAGAAGAGAAGAGAAGAGGAGAAGAGGAGAGGAGGAGGATAGGAGTGTAGGAAAAAGTGAAGATGGGAGGAGGAGGAGTGAGGAGGAGGAGGGGGGGAGAGGAGTAAGAGGAGTAAGAGGAGAGGTGGAGTTTTACGCTTATTTTATGCACAAAACTCGGCAAGTCAGTTGTTGGTGCAGCGGCAAAATACTCTGCTGCTATTGGCTGAGGTTGATATTGGGGGCGGGGCTGGTATACCTCCAGGTAGCCTGTACTATACACCTACACTAAATGGTGTAGCCCAGTAAAGACATACTATACGTAATATTACATACTATCATACTTTGAGGTATATTAAAGATATAACTTATTATAGATACTACATAGTCTACAATAGTATAATATTACGTATACAACACTATACAGAGCATCATACCTAAAGATAAATTATAAAGGGCTATATAATAGTATTTTACTATGCCTTAACCTATAAAACACTATACAGAGTATCATATATTTATACCATTAGCAATACTTACGATAAATAATACTAAATATAGGCTGCTACATGGATGTAAAGATGGATGACATGGCAGCTTCCCAGAAGTGAAGCCAAAGAATCTCAATTTCCACTTCTGAGGAAAAAGCTTTTGATAGTAGATGAAAAATTTAAACTTGTTTCTGTCGTTCAAAATAAAAAGAGGCTGCAGCCAACAACAGGTTGTGAGCAGAACAACTGGGAGAGAGAAGAGAAAGAGGGCGAGCTGAATCCTGAATCTGCTCTGCTTCGAGCTCGACACGCAGCTCGTGACACACAGAGGAATTGTCAATTTAAATAAGATACCGTGTGTGATTCAGGGAGCCTCCTTCTGATTGGCTGCTTTTGGACTGAACCAGGATGTTTAATGTTGAACGAATACATTTCACTCTTCATGCTGTTGACTGCAGCAAAACTTTGGTTTGAGAACTTCCATCATATTAAGTGTGGATATAGCAATCCTTAAAAAAAAAACTGTATCTGCATCAGCGCTTTGCATTGTTGTCTATATTGGTTTAAATATCCATTAGCGTAAACACTCCAATCTTCAAACTGAGCCACATTCGTTCCAGTGGAGCAGATGTGCACTGATGGAAGACCTTTTTTTTTTTTTACATTGTACGTTACCTGCATGATAACAAGGATTTAGAGAGAGTGAAGTGAAGCTGGGCTGGTTTGAGAAAGTTTAAAGTTTTTTTGTCTTAAAATATAATGTGGATCTTTTTTTAAACTGACCAATAGAAAAACTTTATTAGGGGACCTAAACTAAAATGATAGAGGGCATACTCCAAGGAGCAGAAGTCCCTTTAAATCCGATAGAGCTGCTCTAAATCAACCTCACCCGTAGATATCAGGTATACCTGATTTTATATTTTCCATCAAGATCCATGAATTAAAAAACAAAGGGAAATGGTGAAAATGTTGAAAAAGGAAGTGTAAAAAAAACTCACAATTTGTTAATGAAAGTTTATAACACCTTACGGATACAGAGGTGAAAAGTTGGGATATGGTGTTGACGAGCTGTAAACAAAAATAAAATCATCAATTTATAATCTAATTCACTCCAAAGGAAATACAATCCTGCACCAAGTTTTAACAAAGTCAGTTCAGAGGTTTGAGCAGCTGTAATCCTGCTCACAGAAAAACAGCAGTGAAAACATAATCTCCTCACTGGAGGTAAATAAAGAGAAAAATCCATCAGCTGAAGAAAACCAACACTGTGTCAGATACAATGAGGATTAAAACCCAAACAAGGGCTCGTCACTCAAGGTCACAGCCATGATCTGTTGGAGCCATAAAAATACTAAGAGCAGAAACATAAATGTGACGGGTGGAGATCAGAGACGAGAGCAGTGAGGGAACTTGCTGTCTGATCAAAGCCCACCCGTCAAATGGGAGCACTTGAAATCAGTCCTCCCTCCACGACACCCTGAGAACAGATGGGCCCTAAAAGAGAACGTGACATTGAACCGTGGTGAAGCCGTAAGCTGCTGTAAATTGTCCCGCTCCCCTGAACGGCTGTGACCTTCCCTCTTACGGTTATGAAAAGCACATGATTGATGTTAAGTTGCAGGAAGCTGTACTAACATGCTCCAATCCGGATGAGTGTGTGCGAATTTATCTCATTGGAATCCTTAAAAAAAAAATCCAGGCCTTCTCCCCCATCTCTCGTGAAGCGTCTCCCTCCCAGGTAATCAGCCCTCATGATTCGGTGTCCATCATCCACATTCCAGCTTTCTAATCCCCTTGACTGGAGAGCAGAGGACTGAGTGGCTGCAGGGCGCAGAGGAGGGGAAGTAAATTGGAGAGGGGAGAGAGGGCGAGAGATGAGAGAAGGAATGAAAAAGGGCGAAAGTGCCTCTCGAGCTGCAAACACGGAGACGAAGGCAGAAAAAGGGACGAGAGCAGCTGAGGGAAAGGACCGTTTGAAGAAACACGTTGAGTAGCATGGCTAATTAAAAACCTTTTTTATTTAGACAAAATAATTAGGAAACATAAAGAGAAAAAGGACTAAACGAGTCTCTTTGGAAAAGTGAGCAAACCAAGGTGTGAAGCCCTTTCAGGAAATCTCACATCCGTTGAGTGACTCCATCTCTTGTAATATTTAACACAAATAAAACCAAATCACAAACAGTTTTAAAACTTTTTAACACACACACACACACAATTCATCACACTAACACAGTTCCCCAGACTTCATTTTTAGATCCGAAAAATGCTGCCACATTGAATAACTGGCACCTTTCAGCCGACTGCAGCCTGGTCTCATGATAGTCTGCCCACTTACACAAGTCGGGGTCTTATCAGCGCCGCTGGCAGTCAGCACAGGGTGACAGCTCGTTTCCAGACAGAGCCGGAGGAGGCCGAGCGGCGGCACAGGACCAAGGCGACCAAAACAAGTCTTGAGTCCGTGTGAGGACAGCCAAGGAAAAACACTGATCATGAAAATGTTGCATTGTGGCCAAGCTACGTTTAACAAGCTTCAAATGAAGGTTAAACGATAAATCTAAACCTTAACCTACATCTAAATAGATAAGTTTTTCCCCTAGCTTGTCTAAAAGGTGAATCATTTTGTGTAAAGTGGACAAAGGCTGAGAAAATTTCATTTGAAGTAAAAAAAAAACACATCAATAATGAACAAAAATTAGCTTTTTCTAAATGGCGATGAAACTGAAAAAAACAAAACAACAAACAGTCTATGCCCCCCCCCCCCCCCCCATCGCAACATGTCTGTGTCCGCACAGCGACCTCTTCAGGGGACGACAGAGTACGGCTGATAGGGCAGCAGCTTCTGTCGTTCGTTGATCGAGTGGATCCAAGTAGGTTTGACAAAGTTCAGATTGCCGTTGTCCATCAGTGCCTGTGACGGAGGGGACAGAGACATGGACGGGTCATGAAGTGCTCTTGTTATATCACAGATACGCTCACAGAGGAGGAGGCATCGCTCATTCAGACACTAACAAGCACCTCAAACGGCTCAATCACTTTTAAGCAATAACAAACAGATTCAAAGGCTACTTTTTCCCATCACTGCTGCATTTTCCCCGGGGTGGCAAAAACACTAATTCTCTTAATTTCTATTTTAATAATACCTTTAAAAAATGTCCAAGTGTTAACTGCGTCAAGGAAAACGGCTAAGATGCCTCCTTGCTTGGCCTTTTCTGCCTTTCCCCTCTGAGGGTTTTTGAGGCGACATGTCATTTGTGCTCTTGACTGAGCACTTCAAAAAAGTTCCCTGGAGAGATTAACTTCACTAAACCGTCTTGTTTGTAGAAGGGAATGATAAAAGCAAAACCCTCATTTACACAAATCCTCAAGCGTGAATTAGAAGTCCTTACATAACTTGCAAAGAAACACTGATGAAAGGCAAACAGTGGCAACAACTCACATCTTCAAAAGAGTCATGCCAGCCTTCACTGGTCACCACAAACTGCACCTTCTCCGTCATGTAGTCCTCGATCACTCTGCGGAACAGACAACGCAGATTTAATAACAGGCATTTGCAATTTCTGCCACATCTTTCTTGAATGTCGAGTTATTTCCAGAAGTCTCTCTCACCCATTGAAGGCCACGATGTATCGCAGCAGCAGGCGCCGCTCGTTGTTAGGGAATTTGCCGTAGAGGAAAAAGTGCTTTCCACTCAGGAAGTCTGGAAGAGACGATTGAAGAGGAAGAAGCAGAAGAGTTTAACTGAGGCGCACAGCACTTATGAGCGTAATTATTGGTGCCCTTTGGTGAAGGGAAGGAAGGAGCAAAGTTAGGATGAATAAATAAGAGAACACAGAAAGTGGTGTGTGTGGTGTTCCTAAGAGGCAAAAGAGATATCCAATTATTTTCTGTCTGTGTTTGCAGTGGGCCACGATGGAGGGGAGGACATTTTTCCTTCTGCCGTGAACAGGCTCAGGCGACAGGGACTGGGGGACACGAGGATAAGAACAGAGGGACACACCTGGCAGCTCAGGGATGGGATGATCCTGTTCAGCCTCAGCGTCTGTGTTTTCATCGGTCGACCCCCCGTATGGATCCTCCTCCTTCACCGTCTTCACACCGGCTGGCGCTTTTTTCTTCTGTCTGTTCTCCTTCTCCACTCTTACACAAGGACAAAAAAGACAAAAGCTGTCTCTGAAAAGAAGGAACCTCATTTGTCTCCGTCCCGGTTTCCTGTCTGGACACTCGTTTTAATGGCCGTCACAGAAAACCCACAGCTCTACATTATAGAGCAGTTAAAATGTTAAACTTCAAGTCGAGGGCGACACAATGTTCATTCCTGCCAGTGGTGCCAGTAATGAACCAAAGAATACAACAGATGCACGTAAACAATGCAGGACTTAGAATTTGGTTTTCAAATGTTTTACGAGGAAATAAACTCGTTCTTTGGTGAACATCAATAAATGTAAACAACGTATTTACTGAGGATCAATAGACTTTTGGGCCATTTTGGGGCAGCGATGAATTCAGTGAGCACCACATTCACACAATCTATGGATCATTTTACTACTGGTGCATCGTGCACAGAAGAACAAACCGGTCCACCTCAATATCACACAGAGCAGTTTGGACATGATCGGTTGTGTTTACCTCTGCAGCTCGTCCTCCGTGTCCACGGCAGATTCGTCATCATCAACTCCTGTGAAACCAAGAGTTAATACGGGAGATTTGTAACAGGAAGCTGACACGTCATTTATTACAATAATAGAAAAGGCCAAGCTGAAAATGAAATAGTTTAAGCTTGAAAAGTTTTGTGCATCCAAGATCAAATCTGCGGCTTGTGGGCAGCTTTTCAAACAGAAACAGATGGACAGGGTAATAATAATGTAATTTCCTGAGGAAAATATCAATTCACTTAAAAAACAAAAGGTTGTTTCCCAGTTCAAATCATTTCCTACATTGTATTATTATCCCTGCACTCTGTCCTTCATTTTAAAACCAATTGAATCCAAAAATGTCAAACAATGCTGCTCATATGATGAAAATAATGTAACCTTGACATCATGTTCTCTATAAAATACTATTAACTCTCATTATGCAGAGCAAGCAGAGGTAAAGCAGAATGTATTTTCATCAGCGGTTCAGACAATGTCACCTTGTTGGCAACACTTTCCATTAGCACACAATCCTGGGTTGTTGCGGGGGGGAAACAGGAAGAAGCTCTAATTAAAACATCCTCTCCCTATATGTGCTCCGTGGGTCATTGTGTGTGTGTGTCCTCAGCGATGCAACCCGGCACTTTACTTCTGGCCTCAAATTAACATAGAAATGAGAATCATGCACAAGTCCCTTCACAGCGATTACATCTTCCCTCCGTTCTTGTTTCTTCCCTCGAACTCCCATCCACAGCATGTACGTTGTTCATGTTCTTTACACGGTCGAGTTATCAACCGATAAGTTTCCAAGTGCTTCATAAAGCTGATCCCATTTGGCTCTTTCTGTGGGTTTCACATTTTCCCCTTGCTCTTCTCAACTCATTCAGTCCTCTTCAGCTCGGCTGCTGCCCTCTCGCCCTACACTAGATATTTGGGCTCAATGAATAAATCACTTTCCATGAGTCACCTCCACTTATCCCCTGTTTAAACTACTGTATTGCATTCTCGTTAGTTTACAGGGTGGTGAACCTGTTTTTTGTTTTCTTCTTTGTCACAGTAAATATAGTTTTCCCGTCTCCGAAAGTTATGTCTCATTACAATTAATTTGTGTTGGGTGAACCTGCAGCAGTGGAGTGATTAACTTTGTCCATTTTAATATGCAAATTGAAACCGAAGAGAGAGAAAGGAAAACTTCACTCAATTTCCCAGGCAAAAACAAAACGGGAATTAATAAAAGCATTTTACCGGTGATTACAGTTTGATTCACAGCAGGGGACCACTTTTGCATTTGATCCCCTCTCTCTCTGCCTAGTTCCATCGCTCTCTCTCAATTTTTCACATTTAATTAAAAGGCAAATTGCAAAAACATCTAAAAAAGTACAGGAAACAGAAAATATCAGATGAAAGCTTTCTGCTTTCTGATCCGCTTCAAACGACACATTTAATCTGCAACGACACAAGCATATTATGTTGTTGTTTTGCTGGAAGCTCAACATGTTCACTATGACAAGACTAAGAAATTGAGGCTTAACAGGTATACAAATGTACCATGAGCATTTAAGCATGTTAATATTTGTGTGAAGGAATCTTAAAGATGTCCGCACCTAGTTTCAGAGCAATCGGCAGAGGAGTTGATGAGTCATGTCACCCACCAAACCAATGCTGTGCCTGACGGCCTGGAGAGCAAACTTGATAGAAATTCATTCAATGTTTTAGAGGCGGCCTGATTAGGGGATTCAATCCCATTTCTTCTCTCGAGGGCCTTTATAGGAACGTGTTTGAACTGCGGCTTTAAGTTGATAAAGATAAATGATCAAGACTGAGTAATTGTACTAATAGTCTGTCCCCTTGTCTAATTGAAACTGGACTTCATATGTGTTTAATGTACCTTTGGCTAGTACAGATTGTTTTTGAGAATTGACAGTTCAGATCCCAGGGAGTGAGAGGAATTTTTTTTTGAAATAACTTGTAAAAAAATGTTTCAGAACTTTTTCACATTGGTTTTCATTCTTCTATTTCCTTTATTTCACCTGTTCAGTGATCCGAATGGCCACTCTTATCCTTATCGTGTCACCCTGCCTTCCTGTCTCAGGTTAACTTCAGCTCCCATTCAATGGAAAAAAACAATCTAAAACTTTGTAAGAGCAGTAACGTGCTTTCTTTCTTTTTATGTCAACACCAGTTTCTGTAGAAGATCGAATCTTAAACCACATGTCAGGTAAAGTTCAGGCCCTTTTGTTAACCACTTGAAGTAGTTGGATGCAAACCTGGTTCGTCCATATCCGTGGAGCCACCGTATTCATCCTCGTCTTCACTCTTCACAATGTTTTTTTTGGGGGTGACTTGTCTCTCCTGCTTCTGTGGAGTCTGCAATAACAGCACGGACAGGATATTACAACTGATAGTTACCAACAAGAAAGATCATCATTTTTTGTAGACTCGCGCAAAAACACACAACCGTACCTTTGTATCCATTTCCTCTTCACTCTGGTTGTCCACTTCCATTTCACTCTCCGAGCTCGACTCGCCACCATCCATCAAATACCTGAAGCAACAGAAGAAGAGAAAAAAAAGAAAGGATGAAGAAAGTGCGTCCGAATGATTAAAGACTGGGGAGAAAATGATGCCTGCACAATATATCGTGCTCCAAACCGGCTTCTCTAGCACACTGCAGTGGCCCTTTTAGCAGGCAGTAGTGGGACATAGCCACATTTAACAAGGAAGACATGATAAAGATATCGTTTCACACCAGAGTGTCTCGATTGTCTTTAAAACGATACAACAGCCTGTATATCAAATACCTTTGACGTTTGCATGTTCTTGAGCTACAGCTTATCCCCCGCCCCCCCCAAACACATTGTTGTGTTTTCGCAGCCACTTTGACTTAAATGCCTGTCGGTGGCTGTCGGTGAACTGAAACCATGAATCAGGACGGATGGCTGCAACCCTGCTCCAATATCTCAAATTCTTTCTTGAGTTATAGGTTAGATGTTACCAACAATGCAGCGTGGCAGCGCTGGGACAGATGGAGGGCAAATAAGCAACGACTGAAGAGCAGAGTTTTATATTGAGATAGAACTGCATAAATTGTCTGGCTGTAAAGTGCATACCTTCGCCAAAGCCCAATGGACCCCTTATGAATCCACATTAAAATTCAAAGGAGCCAAACTTTTAATTTGATCTCCCCCCCACACACACACACACACACACACACACACACACTGCCCGCACTCAAAAATATCAGTCACCTTAAGAGACCTGACTTTTAAATCAACCCCCATGAATTATTCAAGAAAACAAGACAAAAGGTTGAAACATATCCTATCTCGCAATGATAGTAAAGAAAACTTCCTGGATCCACATCTACACCACAAAATAAGGGGAAATTGGTCGGTGGTCTTTGATTGATCGTGCTGTCTAACAGATGAAAGCATGACCTCCTGGGTGAAGGTAATAACAGCAAAAATAATCGGCCTTTACAGGCTGTGCACAACAATAGACATTATATCCTCTTCGACAGAAACAGCAGTGTATCGGTTCTACAGTGCGCAGCACTATTGATTAACCATGTTAACCCACCGGGATGGTGTGCAGGGTTTTGTTGTCACCTGTGTGTCTGCTCAACATTGCGTGGAGTCCCCAAACTTGATGGGAAGGGTCTCTCAAGAAGATTAACTTTTGGAGCTGGGAGGACTTGCACAAAGTTCACTCATACAGCGCAGGACCAGTTTGTTTATGCTGAATTCTCTCTGCCCACTGGGAATAGTAAAAACTTTATGGATGCTTTAGCTCCAACTTGCCTTTAGAAGAGAATGTCATGGCATTTTAAGCTCAGAGATTGGGTATCCCCTAGTGAAATGTTCCTTGGTAGTCTTATTTAAGTTTCACCACTGAGGTTTTTCCTACACAGGCTTTTTTTACCTGAACTTTCAGAGAACAAGACATTTTCCGATGCTGATGATCTATGGGGGGGGGGGGGGGGGGGGGGGGACTTTCACCTTCCTACTGGGCGAAACCCCTAAACCTCAAACATCTCCTCCCACTTTGCGGCTCCGCAAATATGTGCACTGTCTGAATTAAGACATTCAGACATATGATACACCTGACAGCATAGTCCTTCATCTTATCTATTTTCATGACAAAAAAAAAGGGAGGAATAATGTGTCAGATTCTTCTCATCTGAGTTTGTTACGTTCCTTTTTCTCACAATAAGAACATGTGATGAATTCAATTGAATCTATTCAAATTCATGTGAAAAATAAAACATAAGCAAGACTGCAAACAAAGTCTTATACACATAATTAAGTATAACTTCAAGAAAAATGTTAAACAGACTGCATTGTGTTTTTTCCAGTCCTAACGACCACTCAAAGTGCTTTACAGGTCACATTCATGCATTAATACAGTGATTCCATAGTGCTTCTCTATCAGTCACACAGGGTTCAGTGTCTTTCCCAAGGACACATGCGGACTGGAGGAGCCGGGGATCAAATGGCTGACCTCTCCGATGAGCGAACGACCATGACCCACCTCCAGAGCCACAGACGCTCAGATGCATAAAATATGTAGGGGGTGTAGTGTCAGACGACCTATCGTGACTCTGTCTGTAACGTTCTTGGCTATGGTTAGGCAAGTGTGGCGGGGGAATAAAAATACTTTTCTTATTACTTTAAAAGCGAAGACATAAGTTTGGATAATGATGAAGGAAATTGGAAGGACAGGAAAAACAGAAAAGAACATAAACACACACGAGGAAGTGACATTTCTCCCCAAATCCTCTCTATATATAACCTCAAGCCATGACTGTGCATCAGAGCCAAGGTGTTATTTTTTCCACTCACACTAGGCAGACACATTATGATGACCATTGCTTTCTTGTTTCATAAAACTAAGTGACTAGGAAATTGGAAAATGAAAAAGGAGACTGTGGACAAGAGGAGCAATGCAGCATGTCCTGCTTATAACAATAAGTCGCATAATTAAAGTAAAGCAGACGGTGTGCTCAACCCAGACGAACTGGAGAGGTGTTTTTCAAAAGATGAAAAGATAGAAATGATAATAGTTCAATATATATTGATCTTATCTAGTCCTGATGTTCACTCAAAGTACAGTTTTACATTCACACACAGTCGTACAGTGCATCTATATGCAGCTCTTTCTCTGTGAGAGGTTAAATGGTTCAATTCTATTATTTTATAAAAAACTGTTGTGATTATATTTTTTACCTTATCTCCTGTCACCCTATTAAACAAATAGTTTAGTGCAATCGTGTATAAACTACAATTCTAGTAGTTTTACCTCAATAACTACTACTGTATACTTCTCCACCTGTTTGAGATGAGTATCGTTATGAGGTGTCACTGTGTGGTAAAGCATAGACCGATTCACAACTAAAACGTTATACGATAGATTATAATAATTATAGTAGTTATAGTAATTATCTTTTTTTTTTTATAATTCAAGTACATACTGGTTCTTCTTTAAATAATTTCTTTGCGATTAAAATCTATGTGCCACATATTAATCACGATGTGATTGTGCTGATATTGTCACCTACATGTCGACTAGTTTCCACGTCCTCCTGGGATGTAGCAACGGGTCCTCGGCTTTAATGAGAAATTGATTTACTTATTCAGTCCCATTGTGATGGGACGTTGTAGAGCCACTTGAACGTTTTCTGCTCTCCCCTCTTTTGCTTCCGTCTCGGGTTTCTCGCTGATTGGATGACGTACACGGAGAAAGTATTTCTTGCGGCGCTTATGTGATGTCACAATCTCATTAATATATATACTTATTCTACATAATAAATATGCATGGCAGGAGCCCAGTGAAGCTGTGCATTTGCCCGCAGATGCTCAGTGACAAAGTGTTTGCGTGCATGATGGATGGGGCAACAGTTAGAGGATGTGAGTGTGCTTATTTGTTTGGGTACTTGTCATGATCAAAGTAAGTGGTCCTTTTAATTACCCATAGCAGATGCAGCTTTTAAATAAAGGGTACATCATCAAAGCTGCACACTCAACACGCAGCACAATAGCGGAGCTGGACAGGGCTATGACAACAGGAAGCAGGGGGAGCAGCTGGGGAAGGAGGGCGGTGAGGGATCCTCAGCACAATCAGAAACCTATAAAAGGCTTACATGAGGGGGAATGATGACATGCTGCAGAGAACTTGAAGTAAGGATCAGATTTCATTGAACAATAGGAATGTCTGCCAATGGTCTTCAGATGTATTTTATTTTTTAAAAGCTGTCTGAGCTACTCTTCATCTTTCTTCGTTGATTGCGTTCAATTCTGGCGATGAAGACTATCATTAGCAAATGGATTTCTAACCTGCAGACCACTCCATGCCGGAAGTCAGAGACAACAATCTCTCTGAAATGACAGTCTCATCGATACAAGTAATCATTAAGCACACGAGACAAACTAATGAAGGTCTGTGAATCTTCCTGCTGTGTGTTTGTGACCCGAATAGATCCGAAACCTCGTGATTATCTCTGTTATTGAGTACTCGGCCATCACTGGGTCAATTGCTTGCAATATTTTGGAAAGAAACCACATCCATGGTGACAGCTTGAAAATGCAAAGGCACACTCGTGCAGGTAGGGAAATTGAATCCCTGTTTTTGACCCATCTGGTGCAGGAGACACAGAGCAGTGAGCGACCATGTACGGAGCTCGGGGAGCAGATGTTGGGGGAGAAAGGTGCCTTGCTCAGGGGCACTAGACAGGGTAGGGAGACTCTTGGATTTTTGGACCGATCAATCCAGGTTCGTCTTTTGTTGTTTCTCCGTGGAGTCGAACCAGAGACCTTCTCTGCCCATAGTCCAAGTTTCTGCCACTAGACCACCGCCTCTCGTACCTCACCATGGCCTTGAAAATCGGGGCCATGTCTCTGCTGATGGAAGTTGTAACGGCAGCCAATACCTCCTTCCATCCTTGTGGTGCTTTGCCATATGGTGTGTCGTGGGACCAAGTATTGTAGTACTTTTTTGCAATCAAAAATTAAGCTGCTAATGCACGCAGTTCTCAGGAGGATGGTACAGGCGGATCTGTCCTGCCGGCTGTGTGCTATACGTGTACCATTCATCCGGGTGCATACTAGTGTTGCACGGTGTACCGGTACTAGAAAGGTACCGCGGTACCCTTACGTTAAAAACGATGCGGTTTTGCATATTTTTAGTACCGGTACTTCATTGAAATAGCAGCAATCAGAGCACACTCGCTGTTCCGCTCCCTGTCACTCTGCATGCAGACTGCGAGGGGCGGGGCTGCCAGCTCTCACACATGCAGGCGGCCCTCACTCACAGCGAGTGATCTCAGGGGAGACATGGATCTTGCCGACCGTCCTCGGCTTATTGAAAAGAAAGATGCGCGGAGTGAAATCTGGAAATTATCTGGCGCGACCGGGCGGAGACATAACAAGTGGGGCGCGCGAACGGGACGGTGAACGTGCGGCGCAACTAATGCTTTGACGTCCGCATCTCTTTAATGGCCCCTCTGCAGCGGCTCCCTGTACAGTGTTCATATGTTGAACGGTAACGTGAGGGAACGTCACGTTAATTTGTCACGGCTCCTGGTTTTATCATGCTGGCCTGATACGATGCTGATTTGACAAATTAACGTGACGTTCCCTCACGTTACGCGTGTGTGTGTTTTTGCGCACTTCGAAACATTACACCCCAATCACTTGAATGTGTTCTAGGCCTATTGCATGTATTCTCGTTTAAGACGTTGATCTAGCTTTCAATTTGGCTGCAAGAACGTAGCTCAGTTCATTGTCATAATTAAACTCAATTAAGTAACCGCTATACATGCAAAATAACCTATAATTTCACCCATGTGGGCCTGTAGGCTAGTACTAATAGGAATGCCATTTGTTAAGTGTCCAAAAAGCTGGGCAGGAACAAGCTGGTAAAAAAGGTAACCTTACAGATGTTTAATTTATTACTATCAGATAAACCTGTATTGTATCGTATTTGTGGTATCGTATCGAAAGTATCGGGTATCGTGATATTTTGGCAGGCATAGTATCAAAGTCATAATTTTGGTATCGTGACAACACTAGTGCATACACAATGTGTGTTCACTGGCAGATCACATTGATCAACCCTCATCACCTTGACCCTAGTGGACATCTACTTTATTGGCAGGTATCTAGAAACCAGGAATTTTACTGATTTAATGTTTCGAAGTAGGTTGTGAACAGAATAATCGTCTAAAAGTGGATCTTCATCAAGCAGCAACCCATCGTGATGTCACCTGCTGGTCTGCGAATTGTCTTTTTCAAGCCTGGAACCTGCTGTGCTTTCTCACCTATTTGACTCTCAACGTGACCATAATTTACTAAATTAACATCATGCTGTATTGAAGAGGATTTGAAATTAGAGATTGGGACCATAAACTTCAGAGGAAACTCATAACCTTCTATAGAAACCTGATTCTTTTCAAATCAGTGACATGGCCCTCTGCTTGGAATTACAGGTTTGTGGCACTTCTGCAATTGTTTTAACTTTCCAGACACATACTTAAGGTTCATTTTATATACTGCCTATGGTCTTCATTCCTGGAATCCTTAGACACCCCATCAGAATGAGAGCTCTGTTGAAAACTGAGGTCGACATGATCATTATGGAGGCAACAAGTATGAAGGAATTCCTGAAATGGTAAAGCAAACCCAGTACAGTGAGATTTCAATTAATTTGGACCTTCCACTGCCCAAGATGAGTCCTCAGCTCTGCTTTATTCAATCGACACAGATTCGGCTGGAGCAACAGCAGAAGGCCTTGATGCTATAAAAGCTCTCCCTGTAATGAGGCATATAATTAGACAGCTGCTGGAGCTGCCTGGGCTGAAGTTGTGATCACAGCAGGTATCAGCTGCTCAGGGTTACAATGTTGGAGCAAGTGGGCAACGCCGCTGTGAGAGGTGTATTTTTATTTATTTTTTTTCACGATTATTTATTACTGGGTCAAGGTCAGGATTCAGGTTATAGTTCTACATTTTGCGAAATATATGCATTTTCTTTCGTCCTCAATTAGAGGAGAAGTTAGATATCACTGATGTCTAACTTATGTTCATTCCAGAGAGGTTAGGGGCTCCAGCGAGCAGCAGGATACTGAGTCTTAATGAAGCTGGTGGGTGGATTTCTTACCTATAAGACGGAGCTTGACTCACTGTATCTCCACTTTGGCCTTGATGCTATAAAAGCTCTCCCTGTAATGAGGCATATAATTAGACAGCTGCTGGAGCTGCCTGGGCTGAAGTTGTGATCACAGCAGGTATCAGCTGCTCAGGGTTACAATGTTGGAGCAAGTGGGCAACGCCGCTGTGAGAGGTGTATTTTTGGGCGCTTCAATCCGCGTGATTGCTGAGTACAGACTGCGAGAGGTGCAGTTGTGGCTTTAAGAGAACATATTAACCAGATGAAGCTCTGCGGAAGCTGAATTTCCTGCAGCTGTTCCAGTGCGAATGCCTCAGCCTGAGCTTTGGGTGTAAAATTCAAA
The DNA here is from genome assembly GCF_949316205.1 of Platichthys flesus. Lineage (NCBI taxonomy): Eukaryota > Metazoa > Chordata > Actinopteri > Pleuronectiformes > Pleuronectidae > Platichthys > Platichthys flesus. The sequence goes on along the minus strand of NC_084955.1, from coordinate 21,756,247 downwards.
CTCAAGATATCGCTTCTTAATCATTGGTTTGGTTTTTATTTCGTCGTCTCTTACCTTTTATAGGAGAGCTGCTCTTTCCTCTTGTGGCAGTCCATCACCCATTCTTTCCGTACAATGATGCCCCCTGCTGATTTCACCTGGCTGTACTTAGGCGTGTTAGCAAAGGCACAGCTGGAAATGAATAGTTTGAGAAAAACACAGGGTTACATCACTAATAAAAGTAGACATGGGCAACAGTCAGGCAGTGGATGTCAAGATGCAATTAAAGTGAAATACAGAGTGTGACACAATCCTGACGTCTGTTCATCATACAAATTAACTAAATATATCTTTCCATCTCTAAAGATCGATGTTTGAAATACATGTTTGTACTTTTATGTATAATATAGTTCTATATATAAGAATGTAGAGTAATTTACATCTATTAAATGTTTATTTTATTTGCCACATTTGCCACATGTGAATGACACTGTCAAAACAGGATCATCCCTGACCTTCTCAGTTACCTATAACTTCCCTGTGTACTGATTTGTATAGCGAGTATTCCCGACTGTGCCAAAAGTGTAAACCTCTGATTTCACAAGCTTAAGTTATATGGACTCCAGCAGCATCAACAAACGACTGACGCCCAGCACAGCACAAAGCTGACTTTTTTGCTGTTGTGTTGAGTCCAAGAATGAGTGTGAGCAACATAAATTATTTTTAATAACAAGGGCTTTCTTAAATGTAACACATTCACACATTTAAGAAGGCTGATTTAGTCATTTATCATAATGATTATTTCTGCTCAAAGCCATATTAATGAGAGAAGTCCCACAATTTAATCACCACAATATTTACCTCTAACAAGGAGGCTATTTTTCACCCCTGTCCGTTTGTTTACAGTCATTTCAACCAATTTACAGGGAACAACTAATGGATCTTGATGAAAAATAATAGGCACATTTAATCTGAGTGATCTACTCATCTTTCTTTAATCAAATCAGCTGCCAAAAACCTGCCGTTGATTTGCAGCTCTTTAGCATTCACTCAATAGTAATCTCTTCACTTTCTCATTATGGAGCCACATTTCTGAGCTGTCTGTCGGTTTATTAAGAACGAGCACGAACAAGGTCTCTTAAGGCAACAACTGTGGTGGGAATTTAAAAACCCTTTTTTAAGCTTATAAGTCAAAAAAGTAAATAAGCCGAGGCACGTATGTTATTGAGACAACACAACCAATTCATTGCATCCAATTGAAACAAAGTCCAGCAGACTAAAGTGTGTGGAAATCCTTCCTACTACAGGTATTTACATTGTACACATTACATTTACAATGTTAACTCTTTTATGATCTATAACTGCTTTCAGACATGCAGCAGAATTTGCCTGAAAGTCTGGACACATTCTCGGCTTATGAAACAAGAGTAGTACCTAACACAGAACACGATTCTTTATTATTGGGTCAAGTTCAGGATTCAGGTTATAGTTCTACATTTTGCGAAATATATGCATTTTCTTTCGTCCTCAATTAGAGGAGAAGTTAGATATCACTGATGTCTAACTTATGTTCATTCCAGAGAGGTGAGGGGCTCCAGCGAGCAGCAGGATACTGAGTCTTAATGAAGCTGGTGGGTGGATTTCTTACCTATAAAACAGAGCTTGACTCACTGTTTCTCCACTTTTGCGCTAAACTAAGCTGCTAGGTGCTGCTTTGTATTTACTTTGAATTGGTGCCTTAAATGTTGCAAATGAGAAATGCATCAATGAAATAGAACAAATCTCAGTAGAGCACAATACCTCTGCTAAGGTCTAACAGTCCACTTATGAAACCACATTTAAATTCCATAGATCCAGATTTGTTTTGGGATATTCACCCAATGACACACATTTTTTTAAATCAACAAACACACAGGAGTGAAATCGTAACTTCCTTAGTGGAGATGATGATGGCAAACACTAGAGCACAACTTCAGAATGCACTTTTCACGTGCCACCAGCTACTTACATGAGGTGTGTGGCGCCGGACATCCAGTCAGGCCGGTACTTGGCTCCCATATCCAGAGCCTTTTCCCTCAGCTCCCCCCTGTATGGGTTTTGGAAGCCACTGAGTACAAACACCACCCCTTCCAGGATCCGGTTGAATGGGACCTGGGATTTTGTTTTCTGTTGTTTGGGTTTAGTTTCGGATTTGGTCAAACTCGGCCTCTTCTTTTCGGGGGACTTCGGTGTCAGGGAAGCTGGGGACACAATTCAGAAAGTCAAGGAAATTCTCTAAGAAAACCATCTAAATGCTGCGATTGAGACAATAAATGAAGTGTTACCTTTCGCAGCGCTGGAGCTGGATGCGCTGGCTGGACTCGGTTTGTTTTTGGGGGTTGCGGCTTTACCCTCGGGTGAGCCAGCAGGACTTGTTTTTTTCGTAGGAGAGGGGCCAGGGGCGGACTGGCGCTCTTTGTTGAACTCATATTTTCTTTTTGCTGGTGGCTTTGTGGAAACAATTCATGGGAGAAACTGAGGATTAGGCACGTTTCATGATTAACTCACAAGAATGACAAAAATAATGTGCAAGACCATGTTGAAGACAAACTTTCTCTTCATTTAATGCCAAAAAGTTTAATAAATCGTGCTCAGTTTTTTCCAATTTGTAATGCATGAGCCTTCTGAAATAAAAATGCCCCGCGTGTATGTAGAAACATTAGATTGGAAAATGTAAATTAATAATTCATAGAGGATTTCAAAAAACGGTTGCTTAACAATTACAGAAGAAAATTGGATACAGGACTGTAACCACTGGAATAACTGCTGAGATGACTTTTCAATACACAGAGAGTGACAGGGACATTTTCTGAGTTGGCGTGTCGCATTTGCACAGAGTTAAAGTAATTTATTTTTTACTTGTGCCAGGAAATGCTGCTTCAAGCTGTTGATGAAAGCTACAAATTCAATCTGCTGCATATTAAACAATTGTGTTTAAATTAATTGGAAACAACAAATGAATTTGTTTTTCCGAGAGATGTAATGAACTTGGACCAATAATACATTTTTCAGCAAAACACAAAACAAGTAAGTCTTCCAGGCACGGACTGTGTGTTCATTCCCTGAATGAACGCACTGTTTCACTTGTGCGCGGCGTGTGTCACTGTGGTTGGTACAGTGGGAAAACAACATCACGGTGACACCCGCATGACAACAGCACAACAAATGGAAAGATGCTTCTCCAGGAAACGGCACAATCTGAACACACGCCACCTCAGATCTGGCTTTTCACCAAAATGAAGTTTTAGGACATTACATGAAATTCTACTGTTAACATCCGTGGGACAGGCTGCAGTTACACAGGATTGATGAGTGAGTGTAATAATTGTAAAATGGACCAGAATGATGTGTGTAGTATTATGAGGTTTCTTGAATGCACCTTTGTGAAAATATAGCAGAAAATGTACTGAAATGAAATGAAAATAATTAACTATGTGTAAGCGAGCGAGCGAGCTGATGCCAGCTCCTTCCTCCTTCATGATAAATGTATTGTGCCAGTTCAGATGCCTTTACTGGCTGGTGAATGATTTGTTATTTGCTGGATTATTTAACCGAAATAACCGACAGCAATAAGAGTTTTAAAGGTGAGGAAATTAACTGTTACTGTGCTGCACACTACTTTTCTGATATTGTCAGCGTAACGGAAATAATACTCTGCTATGAAACTTAAGAACCTGTGCAGGCTGTACATAAAAGAGTGGTTATAATTTAAAAAGTATTGATGCGGGTTTCATATATATCCTAGAATTTAGTTTGGTGGAGAAATAGCTTGTGTTGTTTAGTACCTGTGGCGAGACAGTGCTGGAGGACGAAGCCTGGCCCGACAACTGGGAGGTGCCACCGGTCTGCAGAGCAGCAGCAGCGTAACTCAACCTCTCACTCTGAGGAGACACTAAAGTGGAGAAGTGCAGAGAGTTGGTGAGGGAGCAAAAATGAACCATTCCCACAAAGTAGCACAATAATGAAGAAAGTCTTTGAAATCACGTCTTTGCTGTCGTCTCCTGCTACAATTCAGAAGCTTTAATTACAACCTTATTAATGACCTATGGATTTATTGTGTTTATTCAACCTCATTATCAAAAGGACCTGAAAGAATTAAATTGGCCTTCGGCAGCTTGTAAATTTGAAGGAATGGATTTACCTTTGAGAGAAGGACTGGTTTTTGTCGTACTGTCCCGACTGAAGAAGAGACTTCCCGGCTGAAGGCTGGGCCCAGATGACGGAGACTCTTCCTTCACCTTGAACTGTCCCAACTTTGTCAGCTTCTGACAGGAGACAAGAAGAAAATGTCCGTGGCCAGAAGAAGAGATGGAGGGACGGACTGAAGGTCTGAATTTGACAAATGATTTCAAAAGCTAAAACACTTTCCTTTTGTTGTTTACTTATTTATAATCAAGTAGTTTCTGATTCTAAACTATTACAGTATGATTACAGTCAATCTGTGACAATGTCCTGTGGTTACTTTGTGTTCAGACAAAATGTTACTATTAAGATGGTTGGCTTATTTTGTAACATTTAATAATAATTTTAAATTAATATATACAAACTAAAACTCAGGTATCTAATCATCAAGGCCTCAGTAAAAAATATTTTAAAAAAGGACAAGATATTTCAATACTTACAGGGGAGGCTGCTGGAGGAGGATCATTTTTGTCAGGCGGTGAATGGAACTTAACAAAGGCCAGACCGTATGCTATGTTCTATGTACAAGGACCAAACAAATGATTGTACACCTTTCTGTAAGAATCCACTTTCATCATGTAGCTCAACGACACTGTTGTTGAGCATGTGTGAGGATTACATTTGCTCTATATGTCCTCTTATATTATTTCATGGCGAAATTTCTGTGATAAAATCAAAGAGTTACCTAAAACTACTGATGCTGTTCTTGCTAATTATTTCATCAAGTCATGGTAACACTCAATGCAACCTTTACCTTGCTGTAAGGCTGGCTACAAACAAGTTTCACTCTGTCCCACTTCTCCTGGGCTGCACTCTTTTGCAGCTGGCTGGGCCCAAAGAAACGCACCCGGTTCAGATTGGTGCCATTGCGGCTCTCAGTTGGAGACATGAAGGAAGACGTAACCAGAAGAACCTGAAGCAGACATTAAACAATAAATCAATCACAATGAAAAAATGGGATACAGATCACGTGCAAACATTAATAGTCAAGATAGTGACAGAGTACCTCATAATCCTGGTCTCTGACAGCGGAGGAATTCCCAACCAGCACCTCGATGAAAGCTGAGCCTTCATTTCCGATGTCAATGCTGTGCACCTGCTCCTCCTTCTCGAGCTGAGCGAAGGAAAACACCAACAATAGATAAATTAAAAGTTAAGATAAGCTCCTTTTGTGGCCACAAGCAGCACAAAGGCTGGTAAATATCCTTAAGTCAAAGAAAGGGTAACACATGCGAGCACAAACAGTTTTACATATCGAGAAAAATTACTTATTATATCTTCATTTATGTTAAGCACCGTCTAAACACTATCACAACATCTGACTTCTGTTTAAAGGTTCAGTGTGTGGGATTAAGGTGACAGAGATCTATGGGGGGGGGCAGGAACTCACCTGCAGGATGACGGATGTCTGCTTCTCCCCGGGTCTCGCTGCTTTCCACTTCCTGTAGGTGTCCGAGCTCAGCAGGTTGTCCGCCTTGTGGGTCTGTTTTGCGGGATGACAATGGATGAGTGAAAGGGAGGCTGACCTTTGAGCACATACACGAATCTCACTGAACATTACACAGTCGGTGACGGAGGAAGAACTCACGGTGTCCTCGGTGCTGCAGGACACAACGTGCTTGATCTTGATCTCGGGCATGGTTGCTGTTGATTCCTCACGGATTCAACGCTTCGTGGCAAGTTAACACAACATAGAACACACGCGGCGTCCTGACAGTGGAGGAAACTACAGCGTGTTCCTGTCCAGCGACAGACAGCGGGCTAACGTTGTTAGCACGCTAGCAAACAATGGGCTGGGCGAAGTTTCCCCCGGTTGGCTTGATGGTTCCCACGCACACACCGCGCTCCCACTAACGAACCTGTACACGTTTTGTGTAGCTGACACGCACCCGCTCACTCTGGCGCTACAGGGCACATCGGAAAACGCACGATAACACTTTTAATGTTAAGATAAACGAGGACGGAGAAGTCATTTTCCCACCAAAAGCCCGACGTGTGTCGTGTTGTTGTGACCACGCAGCTGTTCCCAGCCAATCAGCGAGCCTCTTTTTTTCTTCTTCTACTCTTTAATAAGCGCATCACCGGGGAATGTCGCCACCAACTGTTTATAAGATATACACATACACACACACACACACACACATTCACAAATATACTTTCTGATTCATTGGATTTAATTCTACAACTCTTTAATATACATAATCTTGTTTTCATTATTCCTTTGTTTATTATTTATAGTTTTATTATGTACTTTTGTTCATTAATATATACTAATTCATATGCATAAGTACAATTTCTGATCTGATCGTGTACTTTTATTAATATATTTGCTCTAATATTAGTTTATTCTAAATTAAATGTTTTTTATTATAATCTTCAGGGAAGGACGGCCTATCGCAGCACTGCTGTATTAGCATAGCTGAGTTCTGCCTCAGTTCAGTAAAGTTCAGTTCCTTCCATTCCTTTGTTCCCTCAACCGTGAAATTCAAACAGTGCCTCCACCAGTCCCTGTGTTTGTGTAGTACACAATAAAATAAAATAACAACACCCGAGTTGTGCTGTTGAATTATATTTCATAAGTAAATTGAATCGCCAACGATCTATGCTATAGATAAAAGTCTGCTTGAATGGTTCGATAAAAAAGGAAAAGATAAAAGTTAATGTCTGCGGAACAGTTCCAGGAAACTGAAGTGCATCCCTGATTCTGGCAAATCATTTACAGAGCAGAATTTTTGTTAATGCTACACACTTCCCTCACTGATTCATCAAACCTTGAGCTACTGTTTTTTCTCACTCTGGAGGAACATGAAACTGTCTCTGGCTTTTTCATCTTTTATATAAAAAATGAGCACAGCTGTAGGTCACAGGCCATCAATCAGTGGTTGAATATGGAGATTACAGAAATAGCTAACCAAGAGATTACATTTAAAAATGCTGTTGACATTTGGATGCAGACTATATACAACCTACCGACAGCTATAAACATGTGCATTCCCATTCGTAAGAATCTGTAATGTAGCAGTTGAATAATGTGACTCAGAGTATCTCCAGGTAAATGGCAGTTTCGGCCTCAGCCACACTCTGCACTCCTCCTGTGCCTCTGACTCCTAGAGCGACTCGTCTGTCGACCCCTGCTCCCGCTCCTCCTCCTCCTCCTCTTCTTCTCTCTCCTCCCCTCCGGCCGATTGGCCGAATCTGAAAAAAACGACAGAAGTTAAAGTCCCCCAAAAATTCAGGAATGATAGATTTAGAAATTTAAATATATGCAATGAGGTCTGTTATCAAGGACATAGCCTGCACTCAGAGATCAACACACTCCAATACCTGGTTGTTATGGACAAAATGAGGTGTGCAGTTCTGGTAAACGAGCTGGTAGCTGCCGTTGGTGTAGATGTGAGTCACTTCTGTGCAGTTAATATAGAGCGGCATCCTGTCCTGGTAGATCCCCAGTCCTTCAGGGTAAACAGCTGGACTCCTGCTCAGGACCTCTCTGAGAGGAGCAGAACAAGTGGTGAGTGTGAGCCTCGCAGCAAAACACTTGTTTACAAATGTCAGTGTAACGTTCAAAGGGCTGGTTTTGCTCACGTACCTTCCAGCTCTCCTCCGACAACAGCAGAAAAGAAGAGATAGGAGGAATATGAGCGAGCAGATGGACACAGCAGGAATCACCAACCACCACAAAGCTGCTGTCCCTGGAAAGGGAAAAAAGAGCAACAATGGATCATGATTTCAAACATATATATATATATATATATAAATTTATGTTTGAAATTATATATATACATATTTATAACAGTTTCCCTCATCATCATGAATAGAAAGACATGGATTATGATTTACATCTTAGATTGTAAATAAAGATGCACTACGCATCTTCACTTTCTCCCACTTCCTAGAAACTAAGCCAAAATATCCTCGATAAGAATGCATACACAATTTTTTTACATATGAAGCAATGCAACATTTAGAACTCAAGACAGGTACAACGACAACCTGTGCAGCTCTTCGGCTTATCTCCTTGACTTTAAGCTGCAGGCACATTGCACAGATGTTCAACACCAGCCCGACACATAGCGCAAATACTGAGGCAAGGTCGAGCTGTTGTCTTTTGTTCACGTGGGAAAAACAGAGCTCAGAACACACCTTCTCCTCCCTGCAGCAAAACCAGGGAGTCGTTCCCCAGAGCGTTGAAAGCAAAGCAGATCACAGTGAGGGGTTGGTCCATGTGGCCCCTCAGAGTTGCCGTTAGCACGTGAGGCTCTGATGTCACAGACACGTTGTAATCATGAGGGGGCACCGACCCGTTAACGCTCCAGGTGACCGCAGGTCTGGGGTTGGAGGCAACCGAACACAGACACAGCACCTCAAACTCCTCTACGGCACAGGTGGAGGAGAGTTGGACGATGGTTGGTTTATCTGGAGGAGAGAAAGGATGAACCTGAAACTCTTTAAACGCACAATATGTAACGTCTGCCACTAAGGGTCACTCAATCAAAACGATAACTGAAGATTAAGACTGTTAAAGAACAGGGTAAAGAGGATATAAACATGTGCAGGTAACTTTTGTCTACAAGTTCATGGTCATTGGAAGGTAGGATTAGAGGAAGTAGGATTACATTGTATGTCCAATGGCGTGGGGCGGGACTCTCCTCGACCAATCAGGTTGTGAGCGGAGCAGCGGACCTTCATGTCTCGAGTCACGTTGTACAACCGGACTGAGTGTGTGCGCTGCCGGAGCTGCACCGTACGGCCGTGTTGAGTGTAGGACCAGTGGTACTGTGACACTGGAGGATCAGCTTTACATGTGCAAACCAGCAGTGCATTACCCCCCTCGAGCACCGTCAAGGACTGGACCTGCACCTTCACTTCTTTTGGGGGAACTACAGAGCATAAAACACAAAGACGTTTTTTTTAGAGAAAACCAAGACACTCAATCATAAACATCCGAGCTGTGCTTACAAGTCACATGTAGATCCTTCGAAGTGGCCATTGATGTGGCTCCAGGGAAGGTGACATCGCACCTGAGCCTGGGCTTCACCTGGTGTGACACTGTAAACGACAGCTGGGCCAGTAACATCAGCCTGTTGGGGTCCGGGCGGAGTGTCAGCACCTCCCCAGGGTCGGTGCTGTTCAGCGGGGCTCCTTTCTCCCAGCTCCACTGCAGGGTTGGAGGTCTGGAGGGGCAGTGATAGCTGACGGAGCAGTTCAAGGTGACCAGCTCTCCTTCCGTGGCTGCCGACCTCCCGCTGATGACGGGAGCCTCAGGAGCATCTGTCAGGGAGGTAAACCTCCTTTATGATTGTGTTCCACTAACTCTATGTGTTTTATTAAAGACATATAATAATTTTACACAACCCTCACACGGAATCTACTACGGAAGACGTTTGTCCCAGATTTCCATTTTTATGGTCATTGTGCAATTTTTGCCGATTTAAGGTGTTCCATTTAAAAAATATATATATTTAAGGAGAAATATGATTTCTATTTCCTCAAGTTTATTATATAAGCTTTTTGTGTATGCAAAAGTTCTGCAAAGTTAAAAAGGCAAAGCATTTGCATAATGTACGCTTTGCCTCAAGACACGCACACTAACAGCCCAGCTGCTTCAGCTGGCCAATCAGAGCAGACTGGAATTTATCAGGAGGGGGCTTCAAAGAGCGAGGGGCAAAACCAAGTGTTTCAGACAGAGGCTGAAAAGAGGAGCTGCAGCAATGAAAATTAAGAGGACAGTGATGCCTTCTCTGAACATTAAAGCATGAAAACCTTTTCAAGCAATAGCCCAAATTAAAATGAACCCGATTATGAGTATATGTCTCATTTAAATTGTACTTTTGTTCTGTACTTGTTGAGTCTTAATAATAATTGTATTCTCTGTTTGCCATAGTGGTGTTCCCAGGAGGATATACATATGCAATGTATGCATTTCAGAAATGTTTCCGACTTTATGATAAATATGACTTCATCTCATCTTTTTGAGGTTTGGCCACATGTCGGAAAATGCACTTAGTTTCTACAATTTCTTCCCCAATTTGATTCTCTATTGCTCTAACGTCCTACAGCCTGTATACCCACATGATCTGGTTGAAACTAGGACAGTGAAATGTCTTCCCTATACTCACCAACCACATCCAAATTGAAGCTGCTTGATTTCCCCCAGAGTAAGTCATCGCCTGATTTCAGAGCCACCTCAAACATGCGTGAGTCGTCCAGGCTGATCCTCTCTATCTTCACCGAGCAGTCTCCATCTGCGATTCGTCCAAAGAGAGATGTGCGGCCTTGGAAATCTCTGCTCACTTGACTCCTGTCCTCGCTGTTGAAGGCAGTGCTCCGCAGAGGGAATAAATGGCCACCGCCTCTGAACCTCAGTCGGATGTCCATCCTGTCCTTCCTCCCCCTGAGAGGATGAGGAGCCAGAGGAGTGAAAGAGCAGGGAATCACCACGCAGGATCCCACCAGAGCCCGGACACGGTCAGGGACTGAGGGCACAGGAGAGAAGGCCTGGACCCCCCTCCACACGGCTGCTGTTTGTTGGAGAACAGAAAAATCATTTAGAGTAGATCATTTAAAGTTTTGTTATAGGTTTAGGCTTTAATGAATGGAGACAATAGGCTAAATTGCAAGTTATCCAACCATTTAATTCCGTGTCCAATTCATTCTGTTTTAATTTGAGGAGCTGTGGAGCAAAAGACGATTCCCAAGAGCGTGACCAATTAAAAAGTTTGCAGTCTTCACGATCAATATGAAAATAACTTATTGAATCCTCTGAAATAAGACCGGTAGGTGTATGCACATTTCATTAAGCACGAAGTTGGAATTGTTGAATTTACTGCACAGTCTGCAAATGCACAACATGACCCACGAAAGTTTTGCAACAGATGTAAATTTAGAAAAAGGGAAGCTGGCAGATGCTCTTTTGTCTCTGGAACTAATCTACAACCACAAGCTTATTATGTGGATATTATGCAGTCAAATAAGAAAAGAAAAAGTCTTTATTCCAAGGCACGTATATATATAATCAATATTCATGGAGATGACACACAAGCATATTTTTAAATCAATATAAATGATTCCTTTTTGTGGATTGAATATCATTGTCCAGTCAAATTAATTCTGCAGACATTGCCAGATAAAAGTAATAACTATGTCTACTTGTATTACATTAAAAGTTATGGTACATTGAGTGGTCTCGTGTCGTAACTTCACAGTGAGAATAATATATGTCCCTGAAATTTACATTTAAATCACAGTAAATGCATAAAAAAGCATAGGTATTGGATTGATAACTCACCAAAAACCAGCGGACACAGAAGAAAGACAGTGTCCACATGCATGTCTGCAACCCTGCTCTGCGAACAAAGACACAGGGATGGCAGAGCTCAGGGGCAAAGAGGGGGAAGTGGGATTATTTCATGTGTTCCTGCTGTAACTTTACCTTGACGCCAAATCTTTAACCTCCAATCTTATGTTTGTGTAGTAGTTAATTCCTATAAGTTAAATTTTAATAGCAGACTGTATTGTTTTATACTTATTTAATTATGGACTTGCAAATGATTCAAACATTTCAATTGTGGTGCTACTAGGAATTGTTCGCTAGGGAAAGAAAGACCTCAGCAAGTATTTGTGAGACAACACATGACAACGTGTGAGTCACTCTCATGCTGTTTGCCATTTCCTCAAAGCCCTTTTTCTGATTCCCTCTGTCAACACAGACAGTCTCAAATAAACTACAAAAGAAGCAACGATAAAAGCTCCACAGAAAGTTGAATAAAAGAGATTATTGATTAACTTCAGCCTGACAACAATCTACTGCAGTGCTGCTGAAGATGGGCATCGAATCAATAACTTTTGTATTCCAACAACAGACTGTTAAGAAAGAGCGAACAACCTCAACACAGTGAAAAGTGTTTAAGGGTATTTACAGGATGCTTACTGCGCAGATCTGCAGGTCTGGGTACAGAGACACTGCAGGGATGACAGGGACAGTAACAGAAGGAGGTGTTGTTGCGTTAGTGTACTTGATGATTATAAGTATATGTAAAAAAAGGAGCATCAGAAAGGTGAATAATATAATTACACAAAACCCTACTATACACAGGGAAGGACAAAAGGCAATTCATTTCAGTGGCAGAGGTGTCAGAGGATTATTAACAGTGCACAGAGTGCAATCAATGCGATGCTCTGCCAAGTCATTTTTGCTGACTTTGGGATGGAAAGAGTGTAAAATTAATAAAAGCCCATTCAGCTCCGCTATAAACGAAATGTCTTCACAACGACCTGGTGAATTGCTGTGAAATTAGTCTCAGACATTCATGCCCCCCTCTGGATGAGCTGTAACGACTTTAACAATCTCCTTACTTTTCATAAGGTGACATCATCGGGTCTAAAACTTTGGTCTTGAAAAAACAAATTACACTTTTATTACGCTAATACAACTGTGTAAGTGAGCTTTCAAACTAAGACGGTGAACATTTGAGCAAAGCCTTATTCTGCTGCGAGTTAGAAAAATCCTCAGTCAAAACAGTTTCCTAAATCCAAAGCATTTGTGCCCAACAAATGAACTTGAGATGACATCATGTTGTACCTTATATATCATGTGTTTTTACAATATGATCCACAGATTAGAAGTGTAAAGAACAAGGATATATATATATATATATATATTCATTACATTATTCCAATTTGTTGTCTTTATAATGGTGAAAACCCTTCATACATGAGGATTTATTAAGTCCCATTCTTTTTGTATTATTTGATTGATTTGATTAAATGATCTCACTGTCTATTCATGGTGCAGCTAACAAAGAAGGAGCTAGGAGCTCTTCATCTTGGAGGGATTAGATGAGTTCCAACTCCACTGGGATTGGAACAGTCCTGCCAGAAACATTGCCGTGGATTCGAAAGTGCCAGTTTCAGAGCTGTTGGTGGTTTTAATGAAGGGAAGCTTTCTCCCCGCAGCATCCATCATTCTCACAACAAGACCAGTGAAAGCATCCGAAGCAATTCTTCCAGAGATGCCGTACACTACAATAAAACAGTTAACCAGCCTTAAACTTGTATGATTGACAAAAACAAATCCAACAATTACCAACACTGTTCATTAGTATTTACTACTTATACAGAAAGTCGTAAATAGGGAGCCATATGTAGATTGTTTAATGTTAAAAAAGTGAGTTTGCAATTATGTTACTGATGTAATCTTCATTTATTCCTCAACGCAGAGTTTGAAAACTGATTCCACTTTCAATTCATCTATTTGCTCACAGCTGATTTGGTTAATTGTACCAGAACAACATAAGAAAATCAGCAATCCTCAGTAGAACCCCATTTATTACTCAGACATCAACCTGCTGAGGAGGATCACAGATGCGAAAGAAAGCTCGGGATCAGCTGTTAAACAGGCCTCATGGTGGGACCGATTTGTCAGCGACTTTTTCAAAGGTCATTTTTAAAAACGACAACTGGAGCCCCTTCTGTCATCATGTATGATTTAAGAACAGACACAGTAGTTGAACAATCGAGAGCACTGAGTGATTAAATTGTGTATTGCATTGATGTCCAATACATGACCTGCTTATATGAGGACATCTTCTACTGCTGATGCTTCATAAAATAAGCCCCTTGTAGTAGTTGCAGCCTAAGAGCAGTATTGACTTGAATTAAATGCTCAGAACTGTTTGAGTCGGCCGTGTTTATTCCCTTTTGCAGTGAAACTGATGCTATTGTAGACAGTGCTAGCAGGAAGCGAAACCCATATTGATGACACAGAACTGCAGAGACAGATGTCCTTAATCGATTCTCCATGTCGAAAACAATCAGTGTGTTTAAAATGATCGCGTAGGTGTAAATAAGAATAAAAGTAGATCCATGGCCTGATGAAATCCAAACCTAATTATCATGTTTAGAGTTTATGTAATGGGAGGAGGTTCTTTATTCACACGTATGAAAGGAACAATGAACCTGCTGGTTTGCATACAGTTTCATAGGTACTGAAGAATTTGACTCACTTGTTTGAGTCTTTGCAGATATTGTTTTATATCAGCTCACCTTTGAAAGCAGGCGGCACAGCAAGGAAAAATCATAGTGCTCCAGTTTCTTCCCTGAAGCTTAACATTTTCAAAACGTTGTTTATTAGGTAAGTAGATACATGTTTACCTTATCTACTATTTTTCCCCATCTGCCGTTTGGAGTCTGAGATTGAGAGCTTGGCTCATTTGTTTTTCAGTTTTTCAGTATTGTTTATTTAATTCATTCTTGTCTAAAAAAAGAAACGATACTTAAAGATAGAGCTTTCATTTCTAGATTTGTGATAGATATTCAAGAAGTAGCTTTTCATGGTATATATCCTTTTAAACGCAATGATGGTTGTTACTACATACTATAGTCTCATTAGTCTATTAAATGTACGAAATGACAACCAAAAAGTGAAGCCAAATCATCTCGATTGTCACCTGGTGGGTGAAGCAAGCTAAAAGTACACATCAATTACATTTTCTCTCATAATTGATCACAACTGGTTGAACCCGTGTGTCAGCAAACCTTCGAAACCGCTGCTCTTGACCACAATCCCCACTGTGCAGACTTTGCTGTCAAACTTGAGGTCAAAAGCATAAGATGGCTGCCCCCATATGAGGCATAATTAATGTCAGTTTAAATCAGATGTAAATGATTGTACTTTTTTATATGCAGCCTATGATTCCTGCAGTGTGATTGATGTTTGTTCTCTTCCTTTGGTTCAGGTCCGTAGATCATGGTGAGCAGCGGGGTGATTCTCTCGGTGTACATAGTTACCTTCGTGATTGGCTTCCCAGCCAACCTCCTGGCTCTCTATGCCTTCAGTGCCAAGATCCATGTCAAGGCAAATCCAACAGACATCCTGCTACTCAATCTGACCGTCTCCGACCTGCTCTTCTTGCTCATCCTTCCTCTCAAAATGTACGAGGCCAATTTAGACATGAAGTGGAATCTGCCCCGCTTCCTGTGCTCCCTCACCGCCTTCACCTTCTTCTCCACCATCTACACCAGCTCCTTGTTGCTGATGGCTGTCAGTCTGGTTCGCTACATTGCACTCGCCTTCCCTATCACCTATCATCGGCTGCACAAACCTGTGTATGCAGTAGTGCTGAGTACAGTCATTTGGCTGATCACCTTTGCACACTGCACTATCAAATTCATCACCCAGCACCACCCATCCCTAGCCATAGAAACCCTTGATGGCCAGGCCCATGCTTGCTATGAGAACTTTACGGAGAAGCAGCTGGATGTCCTCCTCCCGATACGTTTGGAATATTTCTTTTTTCTCTGCCTTGTGCCTCTTGTAATTTGTGTTTATTGTTACGTGCAATGCATATTGATCCTGTACAGCCGCCCCAGGATATCCCGCATGCAGAAGCAGAAAGCCATTGGTATGGCCTTGGGGACTCTGGCTGTGTTCCTCATATGCGTGCTACCATACAATATCTCTCATTTAGTGGGTTTCATTGAGGGTGAGAGCCCAGAGTGGAGGTACTATGTTTTGCTGCTTAGCACCTTCAACACCTGCATTGATCCCATCATCTTCTACTTTTCTTCCTCTAGCTTCCACTGCAACAGTAAAAAGTCAATTTTCAGAAAATGTAAACTCACTGTTTCAGAGTTAGAAAAGCAGGGCACAGGCTCTAACCCAGGGTGAAAGACACTGTCCAGCTTTACTAAAATGACTAAAATTATCATTATCAATCTATTACCTCTACCGCTTATCCAACAATTCTACCCAGCAAGAAGTACCATATGCTTCAGAAGTTGTTTTAATTCAAGCTCAAATTTCACATTTATTTATCTTTATAAAACAATGTCATAAAAATCTGAGGTGTGATCCGATCCTGTTGAGAGTGACTGTGTTGCTTTCGAAAAAATGTAGACCTTTTTAATACAAAATAAAGAGACATTTTATTTGGATATGCAAATTCAAATTGTATTATTTCAAGGTCGGTTTTCTATTTTTATGGGAAATGACATCATTTGCACCCTTGACAGAGTAGCTTTTCTTTACTTTAAAGTGGGCCAGCCACTCTTCTTCACTCATGCTTTCTGTAGGCACACATGTAGAATATACCTGCAACAAAAAACAAAACAAAAGTCAGAAATAAAGCCACAAAAGCATTTTCTTCAGCACACAGGTATGTCAAGTACAAGATGGTGGCACAATAACAAGTTATAGACAGAAGTATAGTTTTCAGATGAAAATATTTGTTTCTCTTAGTTATCAAGTGTATCTGAAGCTTATTGTGTGAGTTTGATAATATGTGTGTATTTTGAGACTATATCGAGGGGTATTTTCAACAGACTCTCGAACAATTGTTATGAATAAAGCTTTAAGCAAATAACAGAAATATTTGTGACAGCAGTTTATTTTTTCTGTATCATTTGTTTCTCATGAACTGACAGAGTTGTAATATTCATGGAGAAATTCAAACAGATTATTTTGACTATCAGCAAGAAACAGTTATTACAGTAAAGTTGACTGCACCAGTGTATTGGAACCAACCCAGTATGTAGGACCAGGAAAAGCCCCAGTCTGTAATACAAAGGTCATTTCCGGTGAAGTTCACACTCCATTGCAGATCTCGTAGGTGTTAATAAGAATGAATGCAGACCCATGGTCTGTTGAAATCCAAACCTAATTATTATGTTTATATTTAATGAAGTGGGAGGAGGTTCTTTATTAACATGTATGCAAGTCAAAATTAACCTGCGGTTTTGCATTTTGTTACAGATTAACCAACTCGTGGCTCCATATAGGGTAAACTAAATTTGACTCTGGGCCACATCAAACAACTGCTTCCTCAGCTGACACTCAGTTTCATACCAATTTTTAAGCTTGACTCACCTCTTTGCGGAAATCATTTGATATCAGCTCATCTTTGAAAGCTAGAGGCACAGCAACGGAAGACAAAACATACAACTCTATTTGTTTCTTCCTTGAAGCCTAAACATTCCTAAAACGTCTTCTCTTAGGTAAGTAGAAATATGTTTAGCTTATGAACATAACATTTCCACATCTGGGGTGTGGAGTCTGAGATAGAGAGTGTGGCTCAATTGTTTTGAAAGTATTCTTTATTAATTTCATGATATTTATTATCTTGTTCATTCTTGTGTGGAAAGTAGAAAGTTATAATAAAAGATAGAGATTTAATTCCTAGATTTGTAGCATTTTCACATACAGTGACTAAATACTTGAGTGAGATTATCACCAATGGTTTGCTTGCAGATATACAGGAAAGCTTGCAGGTTCTGAAAACAACACCATACGTTTCTAAACGTTACCCTCTACTGTCCTCACTACCACACAGGATTCCAAATTTAGTTGCTTGAACCTTTATAGTTGAGCCTACATGAGAATATTGCACCGTGATGTTATCTCTTTATTCAAAAGGTATTGTTAAATAATCAAGAGGGATGTGAATACAATTTAAGTAATATGACACTTTTAGGTCAATTCAAGGTTAAACACACATGTTAGGAATCAGGATGTTTGACGGTAAGTTGCATCTTATTTTATGAGTGAAATGCAAGCTCTTAATTATTTACATATTTCTTATAAAGCGTACTCTTATATTGCAGCAATTTTGATAATAGTCTCACATGTGACACTATAACATTTATTAGTCATGAATTCTCTACACAAATTGTTTTGAAATGATTCATAATCACTTTTCCATTGTTTTTTGTCGGGGCGTTTTTAGTTTTTCGGTAAAACATCTCGACATCAAAAGACTGCTTACTCAGCTGACGTCTCTGTTTCATTTCTTTTTTTAAGTGCGACTCACCTCTCTGCGGAAATCATTGATATCAGCTCATCTTTGAAAGCTAGAGGCACAGCAACGGAAAACAAAACATACAACTCTATTTGTTTCTTCCTTGAAGCCTTACAATTTCTAAAACGTCTTCTCTTAGGTAAGTAGAAATATGTTTACCTTATGAACATAATCTTTTCATAAACCTCGGTTGTGGAGTTTGAGATAGAGAGCGTGGCTAAATTGTTTAGACATTTTTCTTTATTACTTTCATGATATTTATAAACCATTCAGGAAACCTTGCAAGCTCTGCAAACAACACCAGAGTTAACCCTTTTTTTGCATTTATTAACTTCACCTGATCTTAACATGTAAACCATCTAGCTCTAGTCACGCCAGCCCGTCTCATAACTTTATCCAGTCTGCCTGCAAGAATTAGCTGTTTATAGTCAATAACCTTTCAAACGCAGCTACGAGCAATCATCAACACCGTCCACTCCTGGCCAGATACTATTTTTTGCAGCTGAGAAACGTACAAATAACCCTTGAGTTTAAGTCAGAAGCAAAGTATTGTACATTTTATATATGCAGCCTATTATTCCTACATTGTGATTGATGTTTGTTCTCTTCCTTTGGTTCAGGTCCGTAGACCATGGTGAGCAGCGAGGTGATTCTCGCGGTGTACATAGTTACCTTCGTGATTGGCTTCCCGGCCAACCTCCTGGCTCTCTATGCCTTCAGTGCCAAGATCCATGTCAAGGCAAATCCAACAGACATCCTGCTACTCAATCTGACCGTCTCCGACCTGCTGTTCTTGCTCATCCTTCCTCTCAAGATGAACGAGGCCATGTCGGGCATGACGTGGAATCTCCCCCGCTTCCTGTGCTCCCTCACCTCCTTCATCTTCTTCTCAACCATCTACACCAGCTCCTTGTTGCTGATGGCTGTCAGTCTGGTTCGCTACATTGCACTCGCCTTCCCTATCACCTATCATCGGCTGCACAAACCTGTGTATGCAGTAGTGATGGGTGCAGTCATTTGGATGATCACCTTAGCAAACTGCACTATCACTTTCATCACCCAGTACCAACCATCCCTAGCCAGTGAAACCCTTGATGGCCAGGCCCATGCTTGCTATGAGAACTTTACGGAGAAGCAGCTGGATGTCCTCCTCCCGATACGTTTGGAGGTTTTCTTTGTTCTCTGCCTTGTTCCTCTTGTTATTTGTGTTTACTGCTACGTGCAATGCATTTTGATCGTGTACAGCCGCCCCAGGATATCCCGCATGCAGAAGCAGAAAGCCATCGGTATGGCCTTGGGGACTCTGGCCGTGTTCCTCATATGTGTGCTACCATACAATATCTCTCATTTAGTGGGTTTCATTGAGGGTGAGAGCCCAGAGTGGAGGCCCTACATTTTGCTGCTTAGCACCTTCAACACCTGCATTGATCCCATCATCTTCTACTTTTCTTCCTCTAGCTTCCACTGCAACAGTAAAAAGTCAATTTTCAGGAAACATACACTCACTGTTTCAGAGTTACAAAAGCAGGTCACAGGCTCTAACCCAGGGTGAAAGACACTGTCCAGCTTTAACGTTAAGATTGTACTGTATATTAATCCATTCATTATCCATATATTACCTCTACCACTTATCCTGAAGCCAATTCTACCCAGCAAGAGGTACCATATGCTTCAGAAGTTGTGAAAAAAAATCACATTTATTTCATTTTTATAAAGCAATGTCCTTAAAATCTGAGGTGTGATCTGATCCTGTTGAAAGTGACTGTGTTGCTTTTAAAAAACATTGTAGACCCTTTAAAAAAAAAATGCAGAGAGATTATATTTGCATATGCAAAACTCAGAATGTTATTATTTTACTATTTTCTCTATTTTTGAATGGGAATTCAAATCATTTGCGCCCTTAACACAGTAGCTTGTGTTGACTTTAACGTGCGCCAGCCACTCTTCTGCACTCATGCTTTCTGTAGGCACACATTTAGAATATACCTGCAACAAAAAAACAAAACAAACAGATATGTCAAGAACAAGATGGTGGCACAATAACAAGTTATAGACAGAAAATATATATTTTAAATGTATTTTTTGTTACCTAGTATATCTGAAGCTTATTTTGTGTGTATATTGAGACTATGTCGAGGGATTATTCCAACAGCCTCTCTAACAATTGTTATAAATAAAGCTTTTTGAAAATTACAAAAATATTTGTGACAGCAGTTTATTTTTTTACTGTATCATTTGTTTCTCATGAACAGACAGAGTTGTAATATTCATGGAGCAATTCAAACAGATTTTTTTGACTATCAGCAAGAAACAGTTATTACAGTGAAGTTGACTGTACCAGTGTATTGGACCCAACCCTGTATGTAGGACCAGGAAAAGACCCAGTATGTAATACAAGGGTCATTTCAGGTGAAGTTCACACTGTGCACCAATAGTTTGTGCAACAGGCCGACTGGACTGTCACTGTACATGATATTCAAATTCACCACAAAACACATCATTCATGCCCGATGTGATATTTGGATACTGTGTACATTTATTCTGTTGAAGAAGAGATAACTGCAAAAATAATACAAGCCCATCTTCCACTTCTGTACTTTTGTGTTTGTACACAAACGGTCATCATGAGAGCCTCTGAACAGAGTAATCAAACCATCCACAATAAAATACATTAATAACAACATGTGTTTTATTTTATACAACTCTGCAGCACAAATAAGAGATATGTTAATTTCCTCCGCCAACCACACAAAACGCTAATCAGAAAATGACCTGGGAACATTAACATACAAACAACTAACAATTCTTTGAGAGATGCTGATACAACTGCAGCTCTGTCTTATGAACTGTGTAGCTTTTGAGTATGACGACGACAACAGCAACAGCAGGATCTGAGTCAAAGTCGACCAGGCGGCAAGATTATTGCAAACTTTGCTGATGACCTTGTGTTTGTCGAGGCTTACCTGGACCAGGTGGAGGAGATCTGGGCAGACAGAGAACAGATGGACTTGGTGAAGAATGAATATACCCTTTAGTCGGTGTTGAAGAGGCTCAAGGTGGCAGGACAAAAAGTGAAGGGAGAGAATGCAAAGAAAGTTATGTAATGTTTTATGAGGGAGGCCCAAGTTCCTTCTGTAGCTTGGAGACGTATTGCGCAAAAAAAACTAAAAACAAAACATTACCGACTCGGTTCATTGGTAGTTATTTCTAATACAGAAAGTATTGAATATGTAGCCATATGTAGATTTTTGGATGAAATGTAATCAGTAAAAAGTGAATTTGCAATTAAGTTACTGATGTAATCTTAATATATTCCTCAATGCAGAGCTGATTTGGTTAATTGCACCAGAACCACAGACAATCAGCAATCCTCAGTAGATCCCATTAATCACACAGACATCAACCTGCTGAGGAAGATCCCAGATACGATAGAAAGCTCTGAATCAGCTGTTAAACAGGCCTCATGGTTGGACTGATTTCTAAGCAACTTTGTCAATTACAAGTTTAAATCTCTACTTTTACAACAAGACAGAAGTGAAGCCTCTAAACACATGAAAACATAAACTCCATCTGTCATCATGTAAGATTTAAGAACAGACACACTAATTGAACAATGGAGAGCACTGGTTGATGAAACCTTTTACTGCACAGGTGTATTGCATTGATGTACAATATATGACCTGCTGATCTGAGGACATCTTCTGCTGCTTCATACAATAAGCCCCTTGTAGTAGTTGCAGCCTAAGAGCAGTATTGACTTGAATAACATGCTCAGAACTGTTTGAGTCGGCCGTGTGTATTCCCTGTTGCAGTGAAACTGATGATAATGTAGACAGTGCTGACAGGAAGCAAAACCAATATTCCAGCTGACAATAAGTAAAAGAAACAGATCTACTGGAGGCCAAAGAACATTGAAGGATATGCTGTGTGTGTATTCTCCTAAACCCTCAGATGTCTCAAATGACATGGAACTGCAGAGAGAGATGTCCTAAATCGATTCTCTATGTGGAAAAATTATCTGTGTCTCCTAATTTATCGCTTAGGTGTAAATATGAATAAATGCAGACCCATGGTCGGTTGAAATCCAAACCTAATTATCATGTTTAGAGTTAATGTAGTGGGAGGAGGTTCTTTATTAACATGTATGTAAGTCAAAATGAAACTGCTGTTTTGCATTTTGTTAAAGATTAACCAATTTGTGGCTCCATATACAGTAAAATAAATTTGACTCTGGGCTGGAGTGCGACTCACTTCTTTGCGGAAATCACTTGATATCAGCTCATCTTTGAAGGCTAGAGGCCCAGCAACGGAAAAAAAAACATACAACTCTATTTGTTTTTTCCTTGAAGCCTTAACATTCATAAAACTTCTTCTCTTAGGTAAGTAGATATATTTTTACCTTATGAATATAACCTTTCCACATCTCGAATGTGGAGTCTGAGATAGAGAGTGTGGCTCATTTGTTTAGACATTTCTCTGTATTCATTTCATGATATTTATTAATGTTGGAATAATTCTATATAAGTTCATGAACTGAATATGACCTGCATGAACTGAATATGACCTGGTGTAGGAGTTGTTATTCAGTGCTGTCTGGAAAATGTTGAAGTAGGCTTCTAAGCTGTAGGCGACATTCTTACACAAGAGTTAGCCTGACTAACAACTGCTGTGCCTTGCCTTAGTTGATTTTGAAGGAACTGTCTGTTATGGTTATGAAACCATAAAGGTTAAATCTCCATTATGTTTAGAATAGGGTATTACCAGATAAAGCAACACCCCGAAGAGAAGGAGTTATCAAGAAATTAAAACCCTACCCAAATGATGTGTTGTAATTTTGAGCTGTGCAAATAAAAACACTGTGTTAGGGAAGTTCCGTTGAAGTTGGCTGCGACCTATTCAGAGGTGCGGACTTCCCTTCCAAGGACTACCCTTGCAAGTAAAAACTGAGTACTCATGTATGTGTGGTGTTTTATTCAGTTCTTACGGCATTGTTACATGTCTGGGTGAAATTCCCTCCACAATTAACTTATTCATTCTTGTGTGGAAAATATGAATAATAATAAAAGATAGAGATTTAATTCCTAGATTTGTTGAATATTCACATTCAGTGACTAAATACTTGGGTGAGATTACCACCAACGGTTTGCTTGCAGATATACAGGACACCTTGCAAGTTCTGTAAACAAGACCAGAGTTAACCCTTTTTTGCATTTATTTACTTCAACTGAACATAACATGTTAACCATCTAGCTCCAGTCATGCCAGCCCGTCTCATAACTTTATCCAGTCTGCCTGCAAAAATTAGCTGTTCATAGTCAATAACCTTTTAAACGCAACTAGGAGCAGTCGTCAACACCGTCCACTCCTGGCCAGTCACCATGTTTTTCAGCTGAGAAACGTACAAATAGCCCTTCAATTTAAGTCAGAAGTAGAATATTGTGCATTTTTATATGCAGCCTATCATTCCTACATTGATATTGATGTTCTCTTCCTTTGGTTCAGGTCCGTAAACCATGGTGAGCAGCGGGTTGATTCTCTCGGTGTACATAATTACCTTCGTGATTGGCTTCCCAGCCAACCTCCTGGCTCTCTATGCCTTCAGTGCCAAGATCCATGTCAAGGCAAATCCAACAGACATCCTGCTACTCAATCTGACCGTCTCCGACCTGCTCTTCTTGCTCACCCTTCCTCTCAAGATGAACGAGGCCATGTCGGGCATGACGTGGAATCTCCCCCCATTCCTGTGCTCCGTCACTGCCTTCATGTTCTTCTCCACCATCTACACCAGCTCCTTGTTGCTGATGGCTGTCAGTCTGGTTCGCTACATTGCACTCGCCTTCCCTATCACCTATCATCGGCTGCACAAACCTGTGTATGCAGTAGTGATGGGTACAGTCATTTGGCTGATATCCTTAGGTAACTGCAGTATCACTTTCATCACCCAGTACCACCCATCCCTAGCCAGTGAATCCCTTGATGGCCAGGCCCATGCTTGCTATGAGAACTTTACGGAGAAGCAGCTGGATGTCGTCCTCCCGATACGTTTGGAGGTTTTCTTTGTCTTCTG
The DNA here is from genome assembly GCF_949316205.1 of Platichthys flesus. Lineage (NCBI taxonomy): Eukaryota > Metazoa > Chordata > Actinopteri > Pleuronectiformes > Pleuronectidae > Platichthys > Platichthys flesus. The sequence continues at coordinate 21,732,187 of NC_084955.1, read as the reverse complement.
CCTTGTACCTCTTGTTATTTGTGTTTACTGCTACTTTAAATGCATCTTGATCCTGTACAGCCGCCCCAGGATATCCCGCATGCAGAAGCAGAAAGCCATCGGTATGGCCTTGGGGACTCTGGCCGTGTTCCTCATTTGCGTGCTACCATACAATATCTCTCATTTAGTGGGTTTCATTGAGGGTAAGAGCCCAGAGTGGAGGTACTACGTTTTGCTGCTTAGCACCTTCAACACCTGCATTGATCCCATCATCTTCTACTTTTCTTCCTCTAGCTTCCACTGCAACAGTAAAAAGTCAATTTTCAGGAAACGTAAACTCACTGTTTCAGAGTTACAAAAGCAGGGCCCAGGCTCTAACCCAGGGTGAAAGACACTGTCCAGCTTTAATGTTATTATTGTACTGTATATTAATCCTTTATTATTCCTATTACCTCTACCACTTATCCTGGAGCCAATCCTACCCAGCAAGAAGTACCATATGCTTCAGAAGATGTTTAATTCAATCTTAAATTTCATATTTATTTATCTTTATAAAACAATGTCTTAAAAAATCTGAGGTGTTATTTGATCCTGTTGAAAGCGACTGTGATGCTTTCGGAAACAATGTTGACCTTTTTAATACAAAATAAAGAGACATTTTATTGGGATATGCAAATTCCAAATTTTATTATTTTACAGTAGGTTCTCTTTTTTCTGGGAAATGACATCATTTGCGCCCTTGACAAAGTAGATTGTGTTTACTTTAACGCGGGCCAGCCACTCTTCTGCACTCGTGCATTCTGTAGGCACACATGTAGAATATACCTGCAACAAAAAACAAAACAAAAGTCAGCACACAGATATGTCAAGTACAAGATGGTCGCACAGAAAATTAGTTATTTAAAAGACAATATTTCTTATTTTTTAGTTATCCAGTATATCTGAAGCTTATTGTGTGAGTTTGAAAAGTTTCAAAAGCCTCTTTCTACAATTGTTGTGAATGAAGCTTTGGGAAAATGAAAAGTGACAGCAGTTAATTTTTTTTATGTTATCATTTGTGTTTCATGAACAGTGTTCCTTCGTCTGCGCTAACTGTGTTATAAATATATAAGAGCTCAAAGTGACTATCAGCAAGAAACAGTAATTACACTAAAGTCGTTTTCATTTCAGGTGGTTTCATTTTTTTTTCGCTGTTTATTGGGACAAACCTGCAAAGAAGTTCATGAGCAGCGCCACCCAGCCTAGTATGTAGGACCAGGAGAAGCGCCAGTCACCAAAACGCTTTCCAAGGAAGTTCACCGTCACTCCGGTGTAAATGGCCATTGCAAGCAGAACGAAGAGAGCTGGCATTGTGGGCACAGAGAAAATTATTAAAATTAGTTTCTGTAGTACAAGGGTCATTTCAGGTCAACAACCGACTGGGGCGTCACTGTCCATGATATTCAAATTCACCACAAAACACGTCATTCATGCCCGGTGTGTTGTTGCAAAAAAGACAAACATTTGATGACATTATTTTGTTACTGCAGCTCGGACTCACTGGACACAAAGAACATGATCCCAGCAGCAAATGAACGGTTGAACCTCTCAAAGGCTGAGAAGTGGGCAAAAGAGAGGATTCCTGCAATGATGCCGGCAAAGCATGACATGGCAGAGAGGATCATGAAAGCACGGGTGGCATTCCAGTAGGCTGAGGAGGAGTAAGACGAGAAAAAGAGAACATGGTGAGGATATCTGCAGGGAGAGGAATTCAAAAATCACAAACATTTTAAATTGCTGAGGGTTTCAAATTCATGATGGGAATCTGCCTCCTACACGGACCCCTTACACGTGAACTCAGAACATGCTACTCTACATAACGTAGATAAACATGAGCCTACATGAGAATATTGTACTGTGACTTTATCTCTTTAGGATGTTAATAAAGTTAAAATAATATGACACTTATCGGCCAATTCAAGGATAAACCCACATGTTGGGAATCAGGATGTTTGACTCTAAGTTGCATCTTATTTTATGAGTGAAATGCAATCTCTTAATTACTATAATTATTGATGTACCTCAAAAGTAAGGGCGGAACATAATCATAATTGCATTCAGACATGTTGTCCTGTAAGATCTGAGGGAATTCCAAGAAGGTATTTCACCACTTACCAATGCTGTCAGTCTGCATGTAGCACTTTCCAGACATGCAGTACCTCCACAGGCCCTGATGGGCGAAGCTGCCGGACAGACGGTACTGCATCCAGTAGTCTGTGGCTGTGGAGACCACCAGCAAGATGTTCCCCACGATGGCACAAAACAGGCCCCCTCCCATGAAGCTGTACATCATGAGTGACACTATGACAGCAGCTAAGGCTTTAAGCACTGTTCAAAAAGAGAAAATAACAAGTCAGTTGGGACCTTGTGGTAATGAAGTATAACAAAACTTGATTGAGCTTTAATTTGAGTGTTTATTCAGAAGGAAAATTATGACGGAAACAGAAATGCTTTGATGCAAAGGCAGGAAAAGCCTGATGTATCTAGAGCTGCCACATGCAGTCTGCTGTGATGATGGTTCCATGTGGCACAGGGGATATCGAGGGATTATCTTGGAGCTGCAAGTAATAAATGTCCGATGAAGGGAAGATCACCTGTTTCTAATCACGCAGCATGGGCTGGGCTCTTAAGCCAGCATTCTGCCCAGCCTATACCTCTCATTATTATTTGACCTATGGGAAACTGTGTAGAATTTAAACAACCAAATTTCCTCAAAGTCCTCTGGACTACGTGAAACATCAGAGACTTTCCTACTCAATTCATCTCGACTATGCAATTATCCACAAAACACAAGGAGGCACCGAGGTCATCAAGAGAGCTACTGGGCAGAGGTTTCAAACCAACCACAATAAAATCCACTTTCAACAACATGTGTGTTGTTTTAATACAAACTTGCCACACAAATGACAGATATGTAAATGTTCTTAGCCAACCACACAAAACGTTAATCAGAAAGGACCTGGGATCATCAACTGAATCACAACTAACAATTCTGTGAGAGATGCTGCTGGCTGATACAACCGGAGCCTTGTGTTAGATATTGAATTGTTTCAAAGCAAAGACAATGGCAGAAGCAGATCTTTGGAAATTTGGTCCAAATCCTCGAAGATAAATCCATGTTGAGGTTAAAACCTGTTACCCTGAGAATGACGATGCCAACACCAACTACGTTGTGATGTAAACCACAGCAGCGGAAATCAAACATCAGAGACACCCACCCTCCACACTCATGGGTGGAGAGTCTGAAAAACATATATTTATCACTAACCATGAATGGAACCTGGAAAATTGCAAGGAAAATCAACCACTTTTATACAAAACACAAATGATTTGAGCTAAAACCCTGAAAGCTTATCACCTTCCCACTGTGGAGACCCAACTGTGCCACATGCACCCCCTGGTCAGCGTGATATCTACTTTGCTATTTTACTCCCTATTCTTTATCATCGATGTGGCATCAGCCATTCACAAAAGAGCCTGCATAATCTTACCTGAATTTCTCAGGATATATCAATCCCCTTAAGTGTCAGCCTTTCCTCAGGGAAAGAGTGAGAGAGAGAGAGAGAGAGTGCAAGCCGGGAGTGAGCGGAACGTCAAAGAGGAAGCCCTAGGCTGGATTCCAAAAAGTTATCCTCTCCACTTTTCTGTTGATGGAGGCAAAATCCTTTAAAACAATCAGCACAGAACAAATGCACTTGAGCTGCTGGGCCAAAGGCCACGTGACCCTTTCACACCGGACTGCATGGGAGTATTTCGGGGGGTCAGGGGCATAAGGGGAGGGGTGGTGGTGTTGGGGGATGGTGTAGGGTTCTGGGATGCGAGGCAGCCGCCGCCGCAGCGTCGTGCTCGTCTGTTGTTCTCTCAGGCGTTCTGGAACTGTGGATGTGCAAAGGCATGCAGTACTGCTGTGGTCAATGGAACATGCTGAAATGCACACTTCCTTTCAGGGTGCCACACACACACACACACACACAAAAGCTTAGAGCAGACACATGACTACAGAGCTGCCTATTTAAATGAAACAGAGTTAACCATAAATATGAATATATGGAAACATTGCAGTAATACTGCAGGTAAAAATGGACCAAATATACTATTTACAATACGTAATAATTTGCTAACCATGTTAAATCTAATGGGAAAAGTCTATGATGTGTAGTTGAATACCTTTCACTTTGGTTCATTCATTTTTTGCCATGAATATGTGAAGCACTTTGTAACCTTGTTTAGATAAGTGCTATACAAATAAATGTATAATGTTATTTAAAACAAGCACTTAAAGATATAAATAAGCATTTTTGACCAGAATTCTAAATTTAACCTTTGTTTTATTGTAACTGATATTTAAACAGTAACATAAATAATCTATACCTTAAAATAAGTCTACCTAAAATATTTAGTTGTTGAAATTAAGATTAGACATGTGTTATATAATCCTGATTCTACAATATTTACCGATCACTGATATCCTGATGCTAATTAATAATTTATCGTTAACTTATTTATTTTTGAGCTTCTAAAATGATTTGGCATTGATACTAATATATATTCGTATATTCTATAAGTCAGAATCAACCATGTTGCTTCTTCTTATTGACTTGTGGGTTCTTTTAATAGTCGATTTTGGTCAAAAGATCAACTGAACAAATAAGTCGAGTTGAGTCTGACCTGGCAGATGTGAACAGCGCCATCTAGTGCTCAGTGTGTGACCTCATCTTAAAGGCTAACACTTGATATGATTCTTTGTTTTGGCAACAACCATTATTGTTGATTGTTTCATCAGTTCACTTCCCAAAACCAGAGGCAGGGAGGAGCAAGCTGTCTCACTGACAGGCATCACTGATTTTATTTATGTTAAAATAATCAAATAAAGTTTATTACAAATCTGAATTTACACATCTGAATATGATATAAAGGCTATTTGGAATGTAAACTTTGTTTTAGCCTAGTTCACAAACAGCTGTATCAGACAAGGAGGGGGTTGGTTCATAGTGTTTTCTGCAATCTCTGCTTTTTCCATGTGTGGTCAAACCTGTACTGTCACTTTATCTGACCCGACACACAACATGCCTGAGAGTCCTGAGAGAAAATAAAGATTGTATTGAACTCCACAAATATAACAAAAAGCTGCAGGTCCACAAATCATGCTCAATGTCAGTGGCTTACATTGGTTTGTACTGAAAAACTATTTAACCAAGTACACGTGGGGAAAGAGATGAAACTGAATAAATAAGAATTTATTTGAGAGTTTAAACAGAGTATATAATGTGAAGTAACACATTGATTTCACAAGCAATTCAATAAAAAAAAATATAATTTAAAAAAAGAGGACATTTTGCTGATAAAACATATTCAGTGACCTGGGACATGAGTTAAGTTGTGTTTTGAATTATATCCTGATAACATGTTGAGTTGTGGTAAATAGGAGGGAGACAAGTTGTCCTTAATAAGCTAAACAGATACAGACATAACTTAAAAACTTACATCAATAACACAATAAATATTGTTTACGAAATGGAAATTTGAATCAGTTAAAGGAACATTACAAATATATAAAAATCTTATGATTAAAATAAAATGCTGTACAGAATTAATAAACGCATCAACACATATGCTACGTTCAGACAATTGTGGCGACTCTGACGGGTGGGGGGGGGACGAACGTGGGGAGAGCCACCGACCGCTCAGAGGGCGCCTGAGAGAAAACACACCAAACATTTCATTGTTAACTGTGAATCAACAAGAAGGAAGCAACGTGGTTTAAAAAAAAAAATGACATGTAATGTTTAATAGAATCAAAACTACCTGTTGTAGTTTGTTGTAATCAGGGGGAGACTTCAGTCCTCCTGCCAGCAGGTGATGAGGAGTCATCTCTGACTGGGTTGTTATGACCTGGAGGGAGGGAGGGGGGGGGGGAGGAGAGAGAGAGAGAGAGAGAGAGAGAGAGAGAGAGAGAGAGAGAGAGAGAGAGAGAGAGAGAGAGAGAGAGAGAGAAACTAAGTCATAGATGCTTAGTTTGTTGTAGAACATGCAAAAGAATCTGATGCTTGACATTTACTGTGTGGTTTATATTTCACAATCCACAAGGCCCCCATCACTTGTTGATATTGAAGCCAACCTGATAAGCTCCTTGTTATTTATTACCTCCGCCACGGAGATTATGTTTTCACCCGCTGACCATTGGCTTGTTAGCAGGATTAGGTCAAAACTACTGAATGGATTTTCACGAGGGATGAGACAGGAGCCAAAATGAAACCATCACAAGTTGAGCTGGATCAGGACAAAGAGATAATCAAAGAACTGATGTCTGTGCATGTGTGGGATTTGGTGCCGCTTGTTTGAAATCATCGGGACTGGTCGGCCTTTGTCTCGCTCAACACAGACAATATTGACTTTTGCAGCTTTAAATCTTGAATTTGTTGTGAAGATCAATATTTCATAAACCTGCATTTTGCCTGATCTCAAATGTGAAGATCGATACTTCAGCACTTGGGTGTTCATCAGCAAAACCATAGAGTGTATAATAAAGATGGATGATGGCATCTCCACCAACCCCTACTGTACAAAAATGAAGCTAAAACACCCTGGAGTGCGATTGCTGCTGTCTTGTGCTTTTGTGATCATGATGTGGATTCGAGGCAGTGATATACCGCTGGTCTCGCCATTCTACTATTGTCAGTGATTTTAACCTTCTCGACGGCTCTGGACATCGGGTACCTCGCCGGCCGACCTAGAAAACACACAAAATAAAGAGTCAAAACCCATTTTTTGCAGCGTGTAAAGAAAGCTATGTCCTGTTTTTCCTTGCACCTACTTTTGTCCTTGTTGCGGTTGACGCACAGGTAGATGGAGCCGCCCATCAGGATCAGGAAGAGAAGGCTGCAGGGGATTCCAGCTGCGATCCCAGCGATGGCAGGACCACTCAGCCCTCCATCTAGAAACCACGGCACAGAGAGTCACCGATGATTTTACAACTGCTGGTTCGTCCCCAACCCCGGGGTAAGCAATCTAGTTCTCAAAACGTAACCCTACCTGGGCCGAGTCGGCGGACCTCAGAAGGCTGCCCCTCGGTCGTACGAGCTCGGGGGATGACTCGAAACCGGTACGACAGGTTTGGATCCAGGGCCAAGACGTCGGTGCTCCGAGCCGAGCCAGGTTTCTGCTGGATGGTTCGATATACGTCTGAGGCGCCTCTCGATTCGGTGCCATTCCGCTTTTCGCCCGGGAGGCTCGGCCCTTTCACTTGAATGTCGAAGCCTTCGCAGAGGAGGACACAACAGAAAGTGACATTTGCTTTTCACAGGATTTTCACCCCTGACACAATATTTACGCCCCTATCTCCTGTGAAGAGTTTCTGTTTTCAACCCCCCCACGGTGTTTGTGTGCAGTGTTTAAGAATCAACCCTGAGTCCTTCTTACTGCCTTACCTGTGACGATGGAGGTGGGCTGGACCTCCCATGACAACGTGACGACGGTTCCTTCGGGATTCGGGAACAAACTGAAATCTGAGATGGACGGTCCTGGAGAGAGAGAGGGATTGTGAACATGGGGGAACATCAGGAGAGGATGGGGGGGGGCTGCTGAGGGTTCACTTAGACTGGAGAGCTTTGTTTAAAGGGAAAAGTAACCTCAGGTATGACTTGGCTCTCTGACTGAGGGGCCATTGTGTCTCTTGAACAGACACTGCACTACACTGTATATTACATGTAGAAGGAGAAACGTTACTTTTAACCATTTGCTTTATTATCTGTTATTTATTCATTTCTAAATTAGTCAAAAGAATGTCTGAGAAAAATGCACATTATAAATTCCTAAAGAAGAAAACTATTTAATTTGGTTATTTTTACATTTCTAGGGCTGAATTATTTTCTCAGTTGTATCCTCTGGAAGTGGTCAGTAATTTGACTCTTCAAATTACTGACCACTTCATTTATTGGCAGCATGTTTATGTTGTTGCTCATTCCTATAGCTACATTTGTGTGGTTTACATACTGCAGTTTAATCTACGGTATAAAAATACATTTCCTCATATATATAAAAATATGTTTTCAGAGGTGGCAAGAAACTAATCACATTTGCTCAAGTACTGCATTTAAGTACAACTTTGACGCTTTATTTGAATACTTCAATTTTATGCTACTTATCTACTAGTTAGAAATTAACAATCTAATTATAGAAAAACAAACAAACTTTTGTTGCAGATCTTTTGCAACTTCATGTCTATCTTGTAAACTTTGGGAAGAGACCAAACTTGACCACTTAATTACATAACTCAGAGTATATTTATATATGGTCTTTGACAACTTGGTTCATTTCAAAGAGCATCTATACTTTACCTTGCAGCTGTATTTCCCTCCTCTGGCTGCCCAGGGGGTTGCGGCTCGTGCAGCTGTATTTCTGCTGGACAAAGTCGCTGACATTGTAGCCTCGGATCTGGAGCTGTGTGGTGTCACTGCTGATCTGGTGCGTGGCCCCGTTGGTGACGGCCTCGCTGCCTTTGGACCAGGACACCACAGCCTGAGGCGAGGCGTCGCTCACACACTGCAGAGACACCACTATTTTGCCCAGAGAGTCGACTGACATTCTCACGGCTGGGAGGAACTCCACCGGACGACCTGCGGGAAGATAAGGTTTTGCAGAAGTTTTAGTTTTTACGATGGAAATCCTCGACTGATAACCCAGGGAATACTTAAACGTACTTGCGGTAATATTGCACTTATTCTGCTCAACTGGGTGGACCGCCATGCATGTGACAGTTTTGAAGTCTAAGTTGGCCAAGGCGGTGACGGTCAGGCTGAAGTTTCCAGCTCCACTGCTGTTGCTGCTCAGTTCTGGGAAAGAGAGCTGAGCCAGTGGCGTTCCCCCCGGCCACCGACAGTGATACTGCAGGGCAGCGGCCACATTCACAGACTGCACAGAACAGACCGGCTCGCCCGACGGCTTCTCTGTTCAGAAGGAGAATTGATTTAAAAACTTAGTTATTCACTTTTGGGTTGATTTTGACATTTAGACAAAAGATGAACAAAGTCGGATGATGAACCTTTCATAAAACCCTGATAATTCAAAAGATCTTGGGCAAATAAATGAATATAGACAACTTTGTATTCCTACAGATCGAATGCAAACACCTCAAACAAGATTTTAAAGTCAAGTAATAACATTTTAAATCTTCCTGATGGAACCAAAGCAGATTTTTCATTAAGATGGAAAAAAATAAAGAACAAATGATTGTTAAATGAAGACATGAAAAATAGAACCTTACTAATAAATTAAAAGATAATCCAATACAATATGTTTTGTTTCTCACAATAGTAAAACTTAGAACTAAGAAATATATAAAAGTTGTCTGTACATTTGAAATTTCATTTAACTATAAAATATCTGATGTTAATGAGTCATGAGGGTTTGATAACGGCTTTCCACGTACCGTAAACATTTAAAGTCATGCTCTTCTGCCGCTGTTCCTTCGTCTGCTGATTGGTCAACTTGCAGGTATAAACACCTCCTTGGCTGATCTGTACATTCGTTCGATTCAGGACTCCATCTTGGGAGTCGGGGAAGGTCAGATCCCCAAAGACCCACACAGCGGTGGGCCGTGGGGATCCGCCCGCCTGGCAGACGAGGCTCAGAGAGTCACCGGGTAGGTAGAAAGGCTTCGCTGGACGGGCCTCGAGTGTCGGCTCGTCTGGTCCATCTGCAGCAGACCACAAAGAATCAAGGAGATGTAGCTGAAACTATAATGATGGATGGATGCGGTTGAGAATAATGTTAAAGTTCTTACACAGCACGGTGATGTTCTGGTGAGCTTCCACGCGGCTCAGGGGGTTCGTCAGCACCACCGTGTACCGGCCTGTGTCGTTCCGGTTTGGGTTGAGGATCTCCAGGCTCCGGTCCTTCACCGTGTAGTGTGAGCTGGTCTTTATCTCCGTGCCGTTGAACAACCACCTCTGCTGCTCCACCTCCCCTCTCGACACGCTGTACTGCAGGAGGAAGGGGTCGATTCCCTCTTTGAGTAAATCAGGCTGCACGGTCAGCTCCACATTCTGGAAGTTTTCTGTGTGAGAGAAAAGGTGAAAGAAGGAAGAAGCACTTTAATCATTAGATTTATCAAACCGGTTTTCCTTTTAAATGAACAACCGCAACATCTTATTAAGATGACAAATCTTTGAAAAGGCCTGATGCTTAGGTTAGCATCATGATTGACAGCCAGGACCGATCGCATGTCGATGCTACAACCCTATCCTCCGATCACTACTAGGCAGACCCTGTCTTACAATGCAAGATTTCCCCTTTTGAAAAGTGCATATACCAAAATAAACTGTGGAACAAGCAGTTTTAACACATATGTGATGGTTCATGCATCAGTTGGTTTTAACAGGCATTAAATCCTCCACCACATGACAGCAGCACATCTCCAAATCAGCCAGTTATAAACTCACCAAACACTTTCAGAGTGAAAGCGGTCACAGCTTGACTCAGCCCCGACTTGGTCAGCTCCATGGTGTAGTTCCCGGCGTGGTCGAGCAGCACATTCACGAAGGTCAGAGATCCATCCCTCTCGATCTTCAGCACATCCTTGAATCCTTCGGCGATGTCTGCTTCAGCACTGGAGCCAATGGTCCACGTGAGGACAGGCAAGGCTCCTTTAGACCAGGTGACCACTGGGTCCGGGGCCCCCCCGAAGAGGACAGCCAGAGTCACATTGCTGCCGGCTCTTGCATTCACCAACGTGGGGCCCACAGGAGCAACCACCAGTTGGCCCTGTGCACCTGTCGGCGTGGAGCCCAGTCAGTAGGTTTGGAGAGGAAACATTAAATCATGAAGTCATCAATTCTCTGATAAAGTGCTGTGCAGTGAATGAATTCAATTTCCAGCAATAGCAATATGTTGAAAGTTTAATATACATTGATGAAATGCCTGAATCCATTGTGCATGTGGAGGTATAACACATAATTGGTCTACATCGTGTTAATCAAGTGTTTTTGATTCACTGCTCATAAAGAAGAGTTTCAAACTTCAACCTTCACTGCAAAAATCAGGCTTTAAACTTACTAAACTAAATATATTGTGACATTTATAATGACATACTTTTTAACCCAGCTCTAATCTAAAGATGTGATGGCCACAGGGATACATTTGAAAACAGTGAACACACAAAAAATGCTGACATAAGATAGAGGTTTATTGTTTGCTTTTGTTTGTACCTAAAACAAATAAATATTATTCCCACGGTTCATCATGAATCTTCAAAAAAAAAGAGAACAATCTTAACAAGACGACAAACTGATTAATGAAATCACAGGGTTTTTCTTATTAAGAAGGAAAAAGCAACAGACAGCAAAGCAGCAGCAACACTTGGAAACTTGAAACTTGAAGGTGAGTGAGGAGTCTTACCTTGAAAAGAGACGCTCAGTGAAACGAGCAGAAAAACAGCAGTTAACCTCCCAGATTGATCCAGAGAAGCCATGTGAGCGAGAGGGAACAGATCCAGGAACACAGACGCGTTTTATCACCTGTCTGTCCTGCACGTTGACACTCGGGTGAATGTTTGTCCTTCGTGTCTGGGACATTAGAGACTGAACCACCTGTGTGTCCTCCTGCGCGCTCCCGAGCTCCAGCTGACAGGCGCGTGCATGCAACTCACCTGTGCTGAGTCAAAGCCCTGATTGTGCACGTGAGGCCACGCCCCTCATACCGCTACACGTTACAGTACTTCTACCATGTCAGGAACTCGATGTTGTTCCGTAAAAGTATAAATACATAAATAAATACATGCAGATATAAGTAACTAAACACATAAAAATAAAATAGATGCTATTTGATGATGGAAAATATTATTACTTTCTAAATGTTATCATTCATTTCTTCTTATATTTCTAAATGTACTCATAGATTCTAGAATTACAATTATTCATATTTTTCTACGTTTTTTATCATTTCTAAGTTTATCTCTTATTTGTATTCTCTTTATACATTTATTAATCCATTCATTTTTTTCCCATTTATCTACACCTATTCATTCGTTTATTAATGTTTATGCACTTCTGCATGTATTCATTTATTTAATAGTTTTCTATATATATTCTTTATATATACACATTCAGTTTGGTTAATGTGACCACTTAGTTTTTTTTCTAAATAATTTCTTTAATGTTATTTACTTCCAGATGAGTTTACTCTCCATGAAATAAATTACTCTCACACATTTGTTAGTTACTGGAATCATTCATCTTTTATACTGAATTACGTTTGTTGGATTTATGTTGCAGCAACTTTCTCATTTTGCCATATTCCTCTAAATACACATCCTAAACTGTGCTATAGCTTATCATCTACTAATCACTCTTTATTTTACCTGCTTTCAGTATTAGGGAATTATATGAACATGCATGTAATTTACAGTCTGTGCTGTAATGTATTGTTTTTAGCAGACTTTACACACCTTTTGATTTTACTCCAAGCCAAACACAGAGAAGAAACCAAGACGAAACACCAGAGGACCAGTACAAGTATTGCACATTAAGATATGAAAAAACGATTGGTTACTTTATTGTTATGTTAATGGTTCTGTTCAGTCAACAGAGAACTGAGGCGCTTATGGTAAAATTCAGATTTATGAATACATTTCCGTTGCTTATACTGAGAGACACCGTCTAGACAGAAACCTTGTTAGCCATCACACACAAACTATACAGATTACCGACAGTCATGATGCCAATATAGAAATAATCATCTGAATATGTCTGGACTCATATTTACATACATCGTTTACAAAGACTGCACCTCGGAGCGAGACAACAGATAAACAAGAAGAAGAGGCAGAGTGTTCTGTGGGTCAAATGCATCGTACCGGTGATGTTGCAATATGAACAGCAACAGTGAGAAAAAATATGTTTCTGGGTTTAATTATTATTGCATTGTGACTTCTTGTCTATTATCAGTAGCCTGTGACTGAGGAATCATCCATGTAAGATGGGATGTAGGTCAAAGAAGAGACGATCCTTCTTGGTTCGGCTGACGGACAGTGTTTCTCAGTATTCCTCCTCTCCTGTCAGTCCCCCCCCCCCCCGCCCTGCATGTCCTCGGGAGGTTCAGTGTCAAACGGAGGGATTGGGCCGACGCATGAGCTCGTCCTGTGGGTGGCTCAGGTAATCCAGTCCAGTTATTCATTAAACATTCCTAAAAGGAGAGCAGAGAACATGCAGTTGAAGACATGAACTGCATTTAAAATCAAATACATTCCAATTATCTTTCTGTCACTGCAAAACAAATAGTGCTAAAAGCAATAAGTTAGTTTTTTGCAATAAAGACATTAAAGATGTTAAATTGACATTGACATTTCAAGTCATGAGTAATGTTATTGTTTAATAAGTGTTTATGCTCCTTCCCTAGAAAATCTGAATGTAAAATGTGGCCTATTGCCCAGGCATAACTATATGAATATTAGGAATACTTAGTAATAAGGGAATATAAAATGATTTTTTTACCAAACCTTTCCTAGAACTGGAATGTTCTGGTTATCACGTATTAACTCAAATACTGATAAACAGCAGTGATACTCACCCTTCTTCTCTCCTCGCGCTCCTCCTGCCTCTATATCGTCCCCGTCTCCTTCAGTTTGCTCACTAGGTCGTCCACTGTCTCCACCTTCACCCCCGCCTCCCTCTTCGGGGGCTCGTCCACTCTCAACGTCTCCAACCGGGACGTGAGGTCCACTCCCAAGTCTGCAGGCTTCATGTTGGCGATCTTCTTCTTCTTGGCTTTCTGAAAGAGAAGAAACACATGATAATGGTTGGGAGCAAATGGTGTAATACTTAACAATATCTCCACTGTGACAGTAACTGTTTATTTTTCTCCACACAAATCCAAACGTGTGCCTGACAACCAAACTGTAACATTTCTCTTGTGTTTTGAACCGCAACTTACCATGATATTAGGCAGAGTGGCATATCTGGGGGTGTTGAGTCGAAGGTCGGCGGTCACCACTGCTGGCATGTTGATTTTAATCGTCTCCAGGCCGCCGTCAATCTCTCTCACCACTTTGATTTTGTCTCCTTCCAGTGTCACCTCTGATGCGAAAGTGCCCTGAGATATGAAGATACAGGATTGATTCAAAAAAACTGAAACTCCAGCAATAAGAGCAAGTATTAAAACTAATTTCTATCCCTGCAATGCAAAGACAAGAGTGAACAAACAGGTTCACTTGAGGTAAAGAGGCAGTCGTTGTGCCCCATCTGCTGGTTGGCTTAAGTAACTGCATAAACTACATAAATGTATTTTAAAATATACGGTTGAAAATAAAAGGAAACACTAATGATATGATGCGAGTACTAATTGAATAACAATGACTGAACGGATATGGAAATGGACATAACTTTGGAACTGAGCTCTGGATAATCTGTGCCTCAGGCTCCTCAACCTGTGAGATAACAAAGTACTCCATCTGCTGTTCAGCCCGTGGAACTTCACAACAGCTGTCCAAGTGACCTTTAACCTGTTTTGCTGATCTGTGCAGGTTCATTGTAGATCTGACTGACTCAAACTTGTCTCCACTAACATTGATAAGGCAACTAGAGCAGGGACACAGCCCGATAACAGCATGTCACACATTCAACACTTAGAAATAGAAAATGACTCGCTGTATTCCCTCAGATCATTTAAGGCCTAAATCTACTCTCTGGTTTAGAAGGACTGATTCAAAAGGCTGCAGTGAAGTCACCTGAGGCCAGTCCAGTAGGGCTGCCGTCATCTGGCCCGTCTGATTGCAGTCGTCATCGATGGCCTGTGGAATCAATACAAGTCGTTTAATGAAGACAGGAGCAGTGAAAGAGTGTTTGTCAGATTATAGGCGGAGAAATATAAGATTTTAAAAGAAAGGAAACCGGAACTTTTACCTGTTTGCCGAGGATGACGAGTTGTGCATCCTCCTTCTTGGCCAAGGCAGCCATGATCTTGGAGATCTGCAGGGGCCCCATGTTTTCATATTCTTTTCCAGTCACTTCCACGTGAATGCCTCGGTCTGCACCCATGGCAAGGGCGGTGCGGATGGTCTCCTGGGTGAGGGAGAAATATGGGTCACAAACTGGGCTTTGCTCGGGTATTAATTAGTGGGAGGTGCTCCCTGAGTAAAAGCTGGAACATTAACTATAATTATTACAGTACAAGTATACAATCTACAACACAGCCAAAGAAATGTTATCCAGTTGCACAACTTGATGATAAAAAATATGGTGTGGGATGTTATCTCATTATCACACACAAACTTGCAACATTAGACATATTCTTTATTAAAATTATTAAAGAAGACAATGCATCAGACACAACAAACTGCACTTCTCCAGGACAGCTGATGACCAGGCAGAGGAGCAGAGCCCCCCCCCCCCCATTCACCCACCTGTGATTGCTGTGGTCCACAGCTCACAGCCACAACCTCCTTAATGAACTTCTTCTCCTTCAGCTTGACCGCCTCCTCCACAGCGATCTCACAGAAGGGGTTCATGGAGTGTTTGACTCCATCCGTCACCACACCACTGTTATCCGGCTTCACGCGAATCTGAGGAGGAGGGAGACAGCAGGACAGAGTCACTACACTGGTGCACGTTGACAAACACTCCAGACAGTCTGGATTTCAGGTCAAAATGACCGACACAGAAATTAGTCACTACGGGTATCACAGAAAGACCCCTTGTGACTTATGCAGGGGTCCTGAAGGTGTTGATTTATATCAGAAAACCTGCAATATGGATCTAGGTATACATTCAAACCCTACACTGCTTTGTGATGCATGATATGGACATGAGTATGTGGACATCAAAATAAAGTGTTTTGGTGACACCTGTGTGGTTCTATAACAGTTTCCACTCTTCTTGCTTATCTATGAGATTTTGGAACATGGCCGGAGGGATTTGATCCAGTTAAGTCACAAGTGCACTCGTGAAGTCTGGCACTGGCGTTAGGTGATAAAGCCTGGCTCCCAGCCCATGTTCCAACTTGACCTGGCTTTGTGCACGGTGAAGCCGAAACAACGGAGGGCTTTCTCTGAATTGTTGCCTCGTTGGTGCCAGCATTCAATTATCTGTCAACTTGAAGGGTAAGCTGTAACTTTTACAATTCCCAGAAAGTAGTAAATAGAGTTGAAACCTACACCAAGGCACAAAAGTGCCCTTGTGAGGCTGCATTTAAATACACTAGATCCAGATTTTTATTTGGATCTGTATCGTAATGCACACATACTATTAAATATAATAATATGACGTGGCATAAAATTATATTTTTCCTCAAGAGGGATTGATTTTCTGTCACATGTGTTTTGTTTCTCTTCTTGTGACGTGTTATACTGGGATTGTTCTCTTGTCTTGTCGTCCGAGTTGTGTGGTAATAAAGTATTGAATCTATTCAATACAAGTTGCCTCACAGGGCTTAACAAGACGTGATGTCCTCTGTAATTCACCCTTGACAAGAGAACAACTACAAAAGAAAACCCCAACCTCATGAGATGCATGTGAGGGACAGACCTGTAATAGATGCAACAAAATAACAGTATTTGCCGCATTGATTAGAAGAAACAGATTGTAACATAATGGAACAGTGTTGATGATATTGAACGGATCCTGCAGCACTCAGCTCCAGCAGGATCAGCTCCTGCTCCACACACACACTGACATCTCCAAGATTACAACTATGTAACTGTAACACACACCATTGTCACACAGGCTAAATCAAGATGGGGGGGGGAAGCCCCTCAGGTTAGTCTAGGGAGGACTAACAAGTTGAGCCTGACAGCAGGTTACACAACAAGAACACCAGAGGAAGGTCACACACACTCACTCACTCAGACACACACACACACACTCACCCACCCACAGACACACAGACACATACACACAGCAGCTAAACACAATCTCAGTTATTTGTCATATTCAGTTCAACCTGTAGATTAGCATGTTGACAGTGGTGTGGTTTGGCATTAGCATGCTAACATAAGCTAGCAGAGAAAGTCAAGTGAGCGACAACAGGCAGAAAAAACACGTATTTAACCGTAAATGAAACAGTAGAAACAATGGACGCGTCTTCTACCTTCACTGCGTAGTCGATGACCCGCTTCACTCCGACCAGAACCCGGCCAGACATCGTGGAGGACACGTTAACCTGAGTGGAGCGAGCAGCTAACGTCACCGTCACCGAACCTTCACCCGGGGACACGGCGGAAGCATTTCAAGGTGAATCCAGTGGAAGCACCCGAGGGGAGCCACCTACCCGCGTAGCCAATGAGAGGCCAGCCAAATCCAACGCTCTCCACTTTGATTGGCTGAGAGGCAGCTGATTGCGTGGTTAAATTCATCATGTGGCTAAACGGCCTTTTCCTACTTCGTTTAATGATAACTTTGACTATATAATCTTGAACTATTATTTAATCTCTCATGATGCACCAGGTTGAATTTATAGCATTACAACTAATTAAAATACGTTTGTAAAGGAGAAAATGCCTGTAAATAATGTGGTGCTTCTCATATCTGTGTCGCAAACAAACCCCGGCGAAGAAAGGTTCCGCTGTAAGTGGGGTAAAGTTCACCAGCAGCAGCAGTTTATTAAAATAAACATATGTTAAATGAATGAAGTGTAACACAACAGTCCTGCACCACATCCTACACGCAGGAAGACAATAATGTTGAGTTTTGTTTTATTTGTTTTAACAAAGAGGTTCATACAACTGCTTAATTATTGTGTATTTGTGTGGTGTTGTTGCACATATGGGCAGAACACACATCAAGGTTTGAAAAATCCATATCAGTTTTTTATTTATAATTTCTGGTCAGTTTTATGACCGATTTTTGCTCCTGAGTGTTGGTTGCGGTGTAAAAATCTGTAAAACATGTTTCAAATCTGATGATGATCAATAAAGTTTTGTACCTCCTCACTGTGCTTACACAATATTCGACCTCTGTTATATTGCTACTGGTGAAAATTGTTTGCTGCAATTATTGATATTGCTTTATTACCCAGTCCTACACAGAGACACAACACAAACTATTGGAAACACACGTAAATCAACAACACAAACCACAACCACAGGATCCGATATGACCACAGTTCCACCACTTCTCAAAAGTGACCATCAAAATCTGACTGTGGCACTTGTTTGGTTTACATAAAAAATGGTAAATGAGTAAATATCATTAACCATCGCAGAGTAGTTCATACTAATAATAGTGCGTGTTAACTTTATTTACATGCAACTTTCAAAACACAGCTACAAGGGGCTTTACAATTGAAAAATAGACAATTGAAAGTAAAGAATAGGAACAAATAAAAATGTGACTAATGAGTACGGAAAAGTATAAAATTGCCTGTATACTGCTTTGTGCTTTGAAATGTTGCCTGGATGAATCAAGTTACTTACTTTTCAAGCCCTAATATTAATAATAATGATAATGATAATAATAACTCAGTTATAACTCGGTTACAAAGTGTTTTAAAGTTGAGAAAAATTGTACAAAAAAAAAAGAACCAAGAAGAATTGCTGCAGTTACAATCAGGTACTAAAGAGATATAACTACTACTACTACTACTACTACTACTAGTAGTAGTTCTACTTCTACTTCTACTACTACTACTACTACTACTACCACTACCACTACTACTACTACTAATAATAATAACAATAATACAAATATTTGCTTTAAAATTATCTTAAACAAAACTAATTGCTGGAAAAAACATTCAGGTAAGAAAAATATACTAATAATAGTACTCATAATAATAACAAATAAATAAGTATTATTTGTTTTAAAAACGTATCTCAAACAAGATAAACAACCAAAACAATAACTGCAAATACCCCATGTAAGAAAAGGACCCTGTTTGCTAGTTTTTACCGAATATTTCTAAAACAAATACCCATCGAATATACACATTGTTTTTGAATTCTCCTTCCTCTGTTTGAAACTCTTCTCCTCCTCCTGTCTCTGCAGCTGCTCACCACCACACACACACACACATGACTTTACCAGGACGTGTGTTTTGTGTTGTTCGTGTTGTTAGTGTTGTGCTCCTGGTTCTGAACAGACAAACAGCTGCTCCCTGAGCCGCAGCTCCCGCAGCTGATCGCAGTCACCTCGCATCGCCCCGCGGCAGCAGCAAGCAGCGGCCTCCATTTTGACTCCGACACCGAGCGATACCTCACGTGTCCTGGGCCGTCTCTCTCACATGACCCGAGTGTTTGTTCCCGTGATCAGCACTTCCATCTCCGTCTGTGACACCGAATAGCACTTTTTACCGTAACCCTGATGGATATGCTCGAACAGAGTCTGGACACCGCAAGGTAACCTACACTCTGGGCTAAGATGGCTAACGCAAGGGTGGCTAGCCGCGACATGCTATTTGGGGAAGAGAGCTAGTTTAGCGGGCGGCGGAGTGCGGGTTCCCGATGTGAAGCGAGCTGCTGTCAAACTGTGAAGACTGTGGAGACCGGTTAGCGAGAGGAGTGGGATTAGCCTGCGAGGTATCGGCTGTAGCGCGGTAAACCTACGTGAAATACACGGTTATAATTAGCTTATAAACAGCGGCACAGCTAAAGTTAGCTTCAGCTAGCCATTAAAGCACATACAACTCTGTGGGTAACCGGAGGACAGGAGCGTTTCTGTGTGTTTTACATCGTTTGTTGCCTGTTTTCAACCGTTTTGTGTTTGTTTAGCTAAGTCAAAGTTGTATGCTCTTTCATGTTTTGTACTTGAGAAGATCAGCCGCTTGATTCGCTCATGCGTGCATTTGTTTTTTTTTGCAGCCAAGACAAGCAGGACGAAGAAGTGGTGCACGTATCTGAAGGTGAGGGTTTACACAGCGAGCTGTCATTGGCAACATCTGGCTCCTGCGACCACATCTGGTCACAGCACATCTGTAAACGGCCCCATTGGGTGGATTAGAGGTTTAATACAGCTTGTGTCTGGGTGATGTTGTTCTTCACAAGGCTCCCATGGCTTATTAGATGTGTCTTTTTATTAGCTTTTCCATCCTTTTCCACTCTCACAACTTGCTTCTCTGTCCCCTTTCTTTTTCCCCTTGAGACGGAACAGGAGACGAGCAGACGGTGACGATAGCCAGTGTTCAGCAGGCTGCAGCATTTGGTGACCACAACATACAATATCAGTTCCGCACGGAGAGCGGGCAGGTGAGTAAACGATGACAGGAGCTTGGGATTGTCAGCTGTCACATGTTTTGGGGGGAGATCCCATCGGTTCGGCCCTTGCAACACAAACAAGCGCGCCCCGGGGTTTACTTCCTGTTTCATGCTGACAGAAAGTGCATGTGCAGAGAGGTAATGAGGAACTTGCAGTGTGTCACGTTAAATATTGATAAGTGGGGATGAAAGTGCAATGTGACAGCGGGAGACGTTATGATTGTCAGTAAACATCACTTTGCGCCGCATGTATGTTTTCATTATTCAGAGTGCTCATTGTGATTTAGGCTGTGCCCCGCTGAGTGTTGTGGTGTAAGTACTCGCAGTGTGAAAAACTGTCTCACGAACAGTGTTTCCTGTTTACGGCTGCATGTTGTCGTGTTGTGGTTTGTTTTTCGCCAAGTGCGTCAACTCCCCTCCCCTTTTTTCCAAAGGGAGTCAGGAGGATGCCGAGTTTTAAATTGCCGGAAGGTATGAATCAGTGCTTTTGCTCATCACATGATTGATTGATGACCTTTTGTCAAAAGTGTCTCCTTTGCTATGTTCACCTATCTGGTCGTAACGGCATCAAAAGGCCAGCGATGGGCAATGGGACCGTGACACGAATGACCACAACTTGGGAAAAGTAATGTGATACTCAAGTTGGCTTATCCTTCTATGGATGATTTGCACTGGAGGGAATTAAGTCAGTGATCCGTGTGGTTCATTTGGCGTGCTAGTCTGAGCGATCATGTGATTCCAGTCCGGTAGAGGATTGGCATGAGGCTGCTGTCACATGTCAGTCAGGAGGAGAGTCACATGATGGATGGAAACAAATACCCATTCTTGGAACAAACAAGCTAATTTTCTCGACTTGTTCAAATTGAATCAGGCACATTCTGATGCACAAGCACAACGTGGGATGGTGAGAGCGATGCACTGCAGAGATTTGGATTATAGACTCAGATACACGGCTGAACTGAAGCTGTAGAAATGATAAACAAATCTACAAGTCAGGTAAGGGGGTTTGGATTGGAGCCTGTTACTTCTGCCATAGGGCTGCGGTTGTTGTTTTTCCCTCTCTGCCTCTCTTTTATTTGTGTCTTGTCCCACACTGCAGGTGACGTATCGAGTTGTTCAGGTGACTGACCAGCACCTCGAGGGTCGAGATGATGGGGGTGGAGCAGTGAGCGTCGTCTCAACAGCTGCCTTCGCTGGGGCTCCTCAGGCTGTTGCTCAGGTAAAGCGGTCTCTCTCTTTTTTATTAATCAAATAGAGCTCGCTGTTTTAAAGAATAACTTCAGTCTTCTTCCACATTTTTAGCAGGGAGGCTTTTGGTATTCCAGTTTTATATTTCCAAGAATCTTCCTGAAAAGACTCATTACATGAACCCCACCAACAAGTTTAGTTTCTGCTGGCACAGTCTGATGTCATTCGTGCCATACAACGCCAATGTTTGCAGACACTACTAAAAATATGTGACCAAGACATTCAGTTTCTTTATTTTGATTAAAGTTGCAATGGACTTTGTTCCTCCGAGCTCGTTAAACTAGCTGAGTGGTGTTATCAGTGAAGCATGTGCCTGCATCTGCCTGAAGCTGAACGACTCAGAGACCTGAGATGCCGTTGCAGAGTTATTTAAAAATAAACTTTAGTGGCAGTAGTTATTGTAAAACGGCCAGAGCCAGATTTAGAACGTGTTTTTAGATTAAAAACATGCATTTGTTTTCAGTGGAAGAACAGAACAAATGTCTTCATTTGAAGCATACTGATGTCTTTACTAACTTTGTTGTTATCTCTGCTAAAAGGATCACTGCCACTTCTTTTTCCCTCCTTTTATCCCAGCTGTCAAACTGCACTGTGTCTTGCTTGGGGGTCTGGGGGGGGATACCGGGATTGAGTCTGACGGAGACTGAGTTGTGCGTTTACCTGCTGCGACGGCTCCATTGCTACTTGTTCAAGCTCTTTTCTGTTTCTCTCTTATCTGTCGCAGGCTGTGATCCAAAACCCTTTCAGTAATGGAGGAAGCCCAGCAGGAGAGGCGGTGGGAGGGGAGACGCGCTTCGCTTACTTCCCCGCGACCGCGGTGAGCGATGGGACTGTGTCTGTGCAGACCGCCGCGGACCCTACACTCACACAGGCAGGGGGTGAGTCGCTTCTCACACTTAATTTGGGTGGAAGCTTGCAGTAGTGCTGCTGCAGGGATAATTTAGCCGTTATTTTAAGTGACAAACTGAGCATCAGCCCTTTTTTTCTGCTGCTGTAATTGAACCATGTTCCCCACAGTTCTGGCTGATGGGGAAAGAAACTAAGGCCGTGCTAAACATTTAATACGATGTTGCTCTTTTTCCTGAATACTTATTTGTCCCCCAAACCGTGCACCATTCACTTTTAATTACAGATATTAAGATCTTGCTTGTTCAGATTAAACTTTTTTTTATAATTAAAGACTTTTCCTATTTTTAGCAGATTCCTTGCTCAGGAATATGTCACATTTTTAAATAATGCTCTCTGTGTCAGTTTTTTAAATAGCACCAGTCATATATCATCTGAAATTAGGTTAGTTACACTTATCATATTAAGGGTTTCTTTCATGTCACATGTCACACACTCCTCTGCGCTTCCTCTTTTCTGCCAATGTTGTCTTCTTGCTGCTCTAACTGTTGGATTTTATGCTGGTGATCCAGAGGAGATCGGTCTGGGTTCGGTTGAGCTGGAGAACAAAGCTCTGAGGTTCTGTTGTACACAGCCAGCATCTGCTTGTTCTGTATTATTCGGTAACATCTCGATCTAGTGGACGGCTGCAGTTGAAATGGTGGATTGTTAGTGGTGTCTGGTGGATTTAGAGGAGGTGGACACTGCAGGCCTCTCCCTCTCCAGATTGCAGGAGGTATAGTGTTGTGCCTGGTGTGGGGTTAGGAATGTAACTTGTAATTCTTCACCCATTGTTTCTGCTTTTTATCTCCCTGTGAGGTGTGAGGTATGAAAAGGTATGAATGTGAGATCCAACAAGGAAACAGTGAGTGTGTGTATGATACACAGCTTAGAGCAGAGATGGTCCCAAAATACAATATTTTTCTTTTACACAAAAGTCCCTCACATATCAGCACACAGCTCTATAGCATGTCATAAATTAAAGCACAGACACTTCCTGTTAGCTATGAAGCTCACATTTGCTTTTCATATATTTTAGCAACATGAACCATGCTTCGTCTTTTCAAGCGAAGAAAACAGTTAAGTCGTACTCAAAAGACACAGTCACGAGTTATTCAAGATCATTGTTTCTCTCCAAATCATCAGGGTTTTTTATTAGTTAAAATCCCCCTTAAGCAAGTTAAATTTTCCATGGATTTCTTCCCTAATCGATTACTTAACGTCTTGTTAGGCTAACACACTGATCCACACACCCTGTCTCCCTCGCAGAGCACTGCGTGTCCTCTAGAATCACATGACACACCCACAGAAGTCTGACACCCTTGGGGCCGTATCAATTGACTCACCTCTGTCAGAACTTGTACGATAGACTCTAGGTACAGCAGCAGGAAGCCGCTGTTACCTGCTGGGTTTGGGTTCCTTCAAATGACACCAGATGACAGCAGAGGTGTTGAGACATTTTGATGTCGGAGGTAACAAGCTTGACGTGTGTTGTTGCGTCTTAAAACATCGAGATGTGGAAAAGTGCTCGGCCCCACACGCTGGACTGATCTATCTGATTCCACTGGTGAAATGCAGTTGTTTTTCTTCTGGGTGTTGCGAGCGGCTGCCTGGTCACGCCACAGAGGCAGGATGAAGGCTGAGGTTACTTTGCTGTGGGTCACTGTTAAAGCCAGGTTCTTGCAGGGGGAAGTGGGCTGCTGTATCTCTCTCTCACCTCTCTGAGCCTCGGGCAGTTTAAGCAGGCATGACTTACAGCACCGGCTGAGGAGTGCGCTGCAGGGCGGAGGTGGAGAGTGCTTTGCAAGCTGACGTCTCCTGTGAGGTGAGGGATTGTGAAGGGTAGCACAGTGGGCTCAGTCCATGAAACACACTCTGGCAGGACTGGACCCTGGATGGGGGAATAGTTTGACCTTCGGATTTTGCAGCAATAAGGAGGAGAAAAGGGAGAAAATCCAAAATAAGTTATGACTTAAACAAGAGACTGTTTGATCTGAGAATGTAATGTAATTTTTGTAATTACATTTTCTCCAAGATCCTGTAATGATATCTTTTGATCAGATTTGTATTATTACTAATAGATTCAATTTTTATTTCTGATTCTTTCTTTGAAGAAAACTCTGAGAAAGTACAAAAAAAAAGTCATTTTATTTGACAGAGAAGGTCTTGGAACTTTTCTTTTTTAAGCAGATTTATTCCGTCTATAAATTAGCAGTAAATTGTGTTGCTGTGTTTTTTTCTTCGTCTAGCCAGGTCAGGTTGGCCATCTGGTGTTAGTGTCCTGGTGTTTTTGTCTTACAGGCGTCGCAGCAGCACTGAAACAGACGCTGTCTGCACCCCTGAGTGTGGAGTATGTGCATTTCTATCTCAGTCAAATTTTGTTAGGTTTGGTTTTGGAGTCCTGACTTTTATTCCGTCTAAGTGTTCATTGTGGAGAGAAATTGTGTATGCCCATGTGGATTTTGCTTTCTTTTTCTTTTCAGTCTTCTTTACAGTAAATACACTCTTGTTTGATATTGTATTGAGGCAACAAGACCCAGTCTTTCCTGCCAGGTTGCGCCTCTGCCTCTATCCCCGTCGCTAACCTAATGACTCCTGTGCTTTCCACAGCCACAGGTCAGTTCTACGTGATGATGACCCCACCTGATGCCATTCAGGCAGGAGTGCAACGAAACATTGCCCCACGCACACAGTCCTTCCCTGCGTAAGTATCAACTCTTCAAGGCTTTAAGCATTTATTGCAGCAATAGTCCACGTTTGAGTTTGATAGGGTGGCTTCATTTCAGTTCAAGAAACTCCACTCTACACAACATTTAAACAAACATCACCAGATATTGAGTAAACAAAGCTCGTAAAAATTCACATGAACCTAAATGCTCAGGCAGGAGGAGGCTGGAGAAGTAGAATTTCTGGGATATGCGTTAGGTTTGCAATTTCTAGCAGTGGTGTATACACCATAAAGTTCTTCTTTGGTTTCAGTAGAAAGGTTTTGTGTGGACCTGCGAACAGAGAATATCTTCCAGGTCTTTCCATCCTACAATTCGGCTAAATGTAAGCAACACAAGTGCTACTGCAGTTGTTGTTCTTTTACTCCAGACTGTTTCTCCCCAGGGAGTCTTCCTCATCCTTCCTGAGTTCACCGTGAAGGTTGATCTTTATTTTTTTCATACCATCCTTTATCAAGAGTTCATTTTAGCACACCACGACTGGCCTGTTTTCTCCCTCTACTCCAAAACCCTTGTCTGCTGTTTCATGCCGAAACTCACTACATGGATCATTATAATCAGGCGTCAGAAAGGAATCCATCTCACACTCTCTCCGACTGTTAGCCACACGCTGGTGATTGCTGTTATTAAGATAATCAGCAGGCTCACCTGAGCAAAGACAAACTGTGTTGTCATTTTAATTGCGTGATACCAGGCTGGCCGGATACTTCTTCGGATAATGACGGTTTAATTTGTTTTCAGCTTGCAGGTTTGTACTGAAAACACACACGGATCATACGGCTAAAGGATTCGTGTTTCTTGTACCTCCTTTACACCAAAATGAATAGTTATACGTGGGTTTTTATAACAAGACCAACCCCGCTAAAACAGGGAGCCCTTGACTCCTTTCCCATTGCCAGTAGTGGAGTTTGCCTTTCTCTCTTTTCCGCAGTGACAACTGAGGCACTCTCTCACCTCCCTGCCTTGCCAAATTAGCGCGTATACCCAGGTGTCATGTTTCTATCAGAGCCTGTGCGAATTTAAAAACCTCTGTCTATTTCAGAGTCATTTTACAGTGAATGCCCAATGAATCTTTCCTATTGCGGACAAAAGCAAGATGTCTGTGGGTGTAAAAGGGGCTTTAAATAGCGTGTAACTGTGTTTTTCTCATGTAAAAGCCAAAGCGTAGCTGCTAACTCGTTTGGTCACTCAAAAAGAGCACATGAGTTATTGTCAAATTGAGTTAGCAAGGAGCGAAGTGACTATTTATCCGCTTTCTACCAGGCTTATTCTTCAGCTTTAACTTGTGATTCTGTAGAGAGCATATAACCTTTCTTTTACCTTTTCACTGTGGCCATTAGTTAAAGAAAAACACATGTGGGAATCCCTCCAGCCTACAAACACTCCCTGGCTTTCACTTATTGTTTGTCAGCTCAGTGTACAATACATGGTTTGACAACAAGGATTTTCTCTGCTCCTGTGCTCATGTGATTTTTACGAACTTTAGATTTCTCAAAGATTTAAGCTGCTTTGTTGTGGGCAGAGTTATGGGGAGTTCTTGCCTTGAAATTGGCAGCAGCACTTTAGTTTTTTTGATGTTCACATTGTACAACAAAAATACTTTCCAGTCAAGCTTAAAGAGCAAGCTTCATTGTATACCTGAGCTACTGTGTTGAAATGTTCCCTGAATTGTTTTTTTTCTTATCCCTCACAATGCAATAAGTTTATTTCTGTTTATTTTCTCTTTCATGAATAGTTGATGATTAACACACATTGCTCTTGAGTTAACAAATGTGTAAACTAATGAACAGTGACATTATCTTTGAAATGTGAGTGAAATGAATGAAAACTTCCATCCGCAGAGGTGAAAACGAGCTGCTGCAACATGAAGGTTTAGACTGGTGAGGACAGATTCAACATTTCTCCCGCACTCCTTTACAGTAAATGAACAAATCAAATTAGATCACAAGAAGAGAGAAGACACACACACATACACACATACACACACACACACACACACACACACAGACACACACACAGACACACACACAAACCTCTGCTCTCCACCCCCCTTTCCACAAGTCCCTGGTGATTCTCCCTCTACTCTTGATGTGTGAGACACAGATGTATCGTTTCTTCAGTGCTGACCCCAATCCATTGTTGTTAGTCGTGCTCGTGGCAAACATCCTTTTCCATTAGGACTTGGAAAATTAGGTCATTGTTCTCCATCTGGAAACAAATGGCTCGCTAGACACTTTTATTTTAGTTTAATTGTCAAAGTGTCCTCTGTTGTACTTTTCTGAGTTTTGTTCTCATTTAGCCCAGTTTGGAACGAGTTAGTATTTGAGGTTTGAGAGGACAGGAATTTTTGGACCAATGAATTTAGGCTGTATGTCAAGATGGACGATGCAGCTCCACTGTCTTCAACTCTCCGGGAAACGAAGCTCATATATCCTGGATCCAAACGCTGCAATCTTGGCATACGTGGCCAGGGTCACGGAGCCGCGGCATCGAGGTCCCGCTCATAGAAGCACTCGGCCGATTGCGAATCAGTCTCAGCTGTCAACCATGATGCTTCACCATGTTTTTATAGCATTGAATACATTAAAACCAGATTTACTGTAAAAAAACAACAACTCTTGAACATACATCAGTGTGATAAGCACTAACAAAATGACAGGAACAATCTTTTTCTTTTAGTTTGGCCATGTCCCATCCACTAACATGGAGGATGTGGAGTGAATGACCTACACTGCAGCCAGCCAGCCAGCAGGCTTCGTTTGAGGTGCTTTGGCTTCACTTCTGTTAGCAGTCACGTCGTCCATCTTTGGATGAAGTCCATGATTTCAACCAAAATTGGTTAATATGATCCACTGAGAGAATTACAAGCCCAATCTGCGGTCCCTTGTATCTCGATATACACTTCACTGCTTCATTGTTCAGGCCCTGGCTTGGTGTAATACTGAAGTATAATAACGGGTGGGGGCGGCAGTGATAGTGAAATTGCATTTCTCTTTTCAAAGATCAATTTAAGACGGTACAAACTTAGTCCTCTAATATATCCACTTTTTAAATTGTATGGATAAAGTGCTTCGGCAGTGGGAATTGTGTTCTGACCATTTTCTGGATTTCTTTGGTTAAAGCGCTCAGGAGCACTTATTTAAAGTCTGTCTCTATAAGTTGTTAAAGTAGGAAGGAAAATCTCTGGGCCTGCACATTTAGTTATTCAATCACATTTTATTAATGTTATGCAGAAGAGTACTGCTGGGCTGAATCCATTATACAGCTGAAATCCCATTAAGATGTCTTGAGATACAGGAGAGACTGCGGTTTGGCTTGAGTAAATGTCTGAAACGGAGATATCAAGCGGCGGAGTTGTGTTGATGCCTCACAAATTCTGCCGCTGTAGAGTAAAGATTTGTCGTGCAGGGACAGACGAGGACAGAGGATGACCTCACCAGGTGTTTATCAGCTTCATACATCAAGGACCCCGTTCCGACCCGGTGTTTATATCCCATCCCAAGTGGAACTGTTAGTTGCAGGTCCGAACAACAGTGTGTGTGTACCCGACCCTTTCACCTTAGACAATGTTCAGACACATTTTTTGAAATGATATTTAAGCTTGGGTTTGATCATGCTACCAACTTTGCCAGTCTGGTTTGTGTTTGGTCAGTTTTCTCTCAGTATCGAACGGTTTAAGGTATAGAACTTAGGCCAGAACGCACCAAAATGCATCCTCTATGCGTCTCGAAATCCCATCTCCCAGACCACATTAGGAAGTGGTCGTGGACTCATGTGGCAATGATCATGTGTTAATTTGTATTTGCCCTCCACCAAAAAATCAACAGAGACAACCACATAATGGTTCCTGGGCACAGACACAAACACATTGACAACAGACACATCTCTATTCTCAGGATAGATAAAAAACATTATTTGTTCTTTCTCAAACACACGTGATTCAGTGTTTATTTGAATATAGATCTGAGAACGGAGATTTTGATCACAAGTGGTCACAGGAGACACATTCAGGATGCATTTTTAAATACAGGTGTGAGCTGACCTGTCCACTTGGGATCGGATGTTAATCCCACGTGGGGAACAGGGTCCAGTTACCAGAAGTAGCTCCAAAAAACAATGGTTGGATTCATTTCCTTTGCCATATATATATCAAGACAAGGCAAAGGCATTTCTTTTGTGTGTCTGTTCTTTTGCATGACTGGTGAGTGTCTGTTTCATTAGAGGGACAGAAGAACCAGTGAAATACAGATAAATCCTTTTATGCGAGTGTGTTACTGGTCTGCTTGTGCCGAGTTGGGTTGTTAGATTAAAGTCCCTGTCACTACTCAGGAACTTAATTAACAGAATACCTCAGGGAAGACACAGAGACAAGAGACAGTTGTGTCATTAGCCGAGCGCCCACACTCCAATGGACAGCAGCTGGTTTTTTCCAGTGTCGTAATTTTACAGCATAATAAAGCAACGTCCTCCCTCTGGGCCACACCTGGGAAATGGACAGCCAACAAGAATAAGGAGGTCGGATGGGTCTCAGTATTCCTGTCAAAGAAGCCCGGCTTCAGGCCCTCAGGCGTGTCAGGACTGAATATGCAGCCTCATATAGCTGTGTGACTTTACAGTAATTGCACCAAAGGCACTACACAGCGGCCGAGGCTCCGTTTTAAATCTCACTTCGACACTGACGAGAGAATACAGAGATAGCACTGAAAAACATCTTCTAATAAGCACTAGTTTAGGCAAAATTGCTGGATTTGATTGTATTGGTGCCTGATTGTATGCCAGGCACAGGGAGGAGATCCTGTAGTGCATGAAAAGTGTTTTATTTTCCGTCTGACTGCAGGAAAATGGATGGACCGCGAACACCGAGAGACGAAAGAAGGAGAGCGCAACATAATGAAGGTGGGTAATTAGATGTGATTGTGGCTTTTGACTCAGTCAGACAGTGCGACACAATGCGGTGCAGCGTCTAAGTGGAGCTCGCCCAAGCCCTGTCAAAATATTCTAATAGGAACAGATAACAACGTGTTGCTTTCAGTCTGGCCACTAGAGGCTACTGTGCAGCTGTCAAGCTCCTGCAGTACCTCCAGTCTGTGAAATGACAACATCCTGGAGATGAAAACGTGGCTCTTCTTCTTCTTTTTTTTTTTAAATGACCTCTAATATCTGAAAATGTAATTTAATCTAGAAATGTGGCTTGCACTTATCCTTTTCTTTTCAATGTTTGCTGATCTGTGGCTTTTTCATTCCCCTCAGTTGAGAGGCGGCGAAGAGACAAGATCAACAACTGGATTGTCACCCTCTCCAAGATCATCCCAGACTGCAATATCGACAGCACCAAGACCGGAGCAGTAAGGAGCTTTT
Organism: Platichthys flesus; assembly: GCF_949316205.1. NCBI lineage: Eukaryota > Metazoa > Chordata > Actinopteri > Pleuronectiformes > Pleuronectidae > Platichthys > Platichthys flesus. The sequence continues at coordinate 21,701,776 of NC_084955.1, read as the reverse complement.
TATTTGACTCCTAACGGCTGCTAAGGTTTACCTGAGTTGGTGCAGTGCTCTTTCTAAACTTGCCTTGTTTGGAATTAAACTGTTTTCGTGGCCTGTGGTGATGCTCGTTGCACATTTCTTTTAAGAAACTGTAAAATTGACGTGTAGTAATTGAGCCGCGGTGCGTTCAGACCTGCTGCGGGACTCAGTCTGCAGAACCCTGAAGCTGCACCACAAAGTTGTGTTCACCTGTCTATTCAAAGTGCGATGGAGCTTGACTCAGGAACCAGAACCGGAGAATCAGCCGTAGTTGCCATTGTTCTGAACACGCTGTCACGTTACTTACATAGATGAGTCCCAGCCACCACTGCTACAGCTGGTCCCCTGTTTATTCAAAGTCCAAATCGCATCGGAACATGTAACGGTGTACAGATAAGGATTTCTGGATTTACTAGATACGTGATTCTGTTTTTAAATTCTTAACGTTTCATGTGTGTGACAACATCTCTGTTCCCTCCAGAGCAAAGGAGGCATCCTGTCCAAAGCCTGCGACTACATCCGTGAGCTGAGGCAAAGCAACGTGCGGTTTCAGGAGAGTCTGAAGGAAGTGGAGAGGATACAAGTGGACAATGAGTTGTGCAGGCAGCAGGTATGAATATCAGCCTTTGCTCTGGCTCGCAAATGTGGCAAGTGACTATTCTATGACTTCAGAGTTGGGCAAAGAAGAATCGTTCCTTTTAGGTGTTTGTGAGGAGATAAATACATTTGCACATAATAAGGCAGCCGTGGTGGTCTGCATATGTGGCTGTGAAGATTGTCACTGCACTGAATCGATTAGGCTGCTCTGGCGTGCATTGCCAGATCTCTCCACTCAAATCTCAGAGGCTTGAAATCCCCCTCGCCCCATATGCATCTTGATTTCTCCTCAACAAACCCCGGAGGCTTCAGCCGAAGCCGCTGATCATCACAGCCTGACAGAGAGGTTCAAGGAGTTGGCTCTCATACAATGAGAAGTGTTACCTGAAATCGGTGCTATGAGAGACTGTGGGAATAATATACACTGGGGTTTGTGTGAGAACTGACGGCATGCTAATGCACTCAAAAGTATTGTGAGATCTTGCAGCTCTGAAGCGAGCGCGTCTCCCTATTGAATCCCAGGCCTGCAAGGCACTCGGCAATATATCCTTACTCTGATGCTCAAAGCTCAGGATCCGTCTCCCAGTCCCCTGGTTGGGAGGCGGTGGAGTCGGGATCCACCCGAGGGGAACGTGGAGGAGATGACAGACCTCATCAAGATGTGATTATCCGCTTGATTGTGGACAGGTGTGTCTTTGAACAAGGCTTCATACGCTCGTCTTTAATCCCCAAGCAGATTGGTTTGTTAACTCGGAGCCTATATTTAGCCGTCACCGGAATGTAAATGTTGATTTTTTTTATTTTCTGCTTCTTTTCTTCTTAAGATTGAAGAGCTGAAGAACGAGAACGCTTTACTCCGAGCACAACTCCAGCAGCACGGCATCGAGATGGTTGGAGAGACGCCGCCGCAGTGAAGGAGGGAGACCAAAAGAGCAGGCGGTGGGGGGGGAGACAAGCACCGCCACTCAGACACGCAACCAACGCGATGGAGGCGGCGGCAGCGACATCACGAGGAAAACAAGGACTTTGTGAAGAATCACTTTCTTTTCAGTGGAGGCGTCCTTCCCTGGGCTCCCAGATTGCGAACCCTTCACCGGCCGTTTGGCTGTACTTGACTGTTCCAATCATATTGAGATAACAACCCGTTACAGCTCAGTAGAAATGTGCTCAGCGCGAAGATTCCCTCTCACCACCATCAGAGAGCTTCACTAGCTACCACTAAAGAGAACCTCTGCTGAACTCCTCCCCTGTTTTGTATTTATGTAGCCTCACTCATGGACTATGATTTTTGTCATATAATTTGGCTCCATGTCAGTGTGTATTACCCCCCCCCCACCACACCCTTAATTATTAATTTTACTTAGTTCATGCTTTTTTTTTTTCTTTCCGTTTGTGTTTTTGAGTTGTGTATTAATATGTTGTTTTTAGCTGCTTTAATTTATTAGTCCGCATGCTGACAGAAGCCTTGATGGAGACCAGTTACACTGAAGCTCGTGCACCCCCGGGGACGCAGATTGAATTTCAAGTGAAAAACATCAAACGTCTGAGACACATTATGATTCTGCAGAGTGAAAATAATGTGACACACACACACATAGCTCACCTAGACCCAAAGACAAACAAGGAGCTGTGCCGGCCTTTGCTTCCGGGCTGAATTATGTAAATAGGACTTCTCGTGTTTTAATACAGATGTTACAGAATGTTAGGGCAGATTTTTTATCTCCGGGAGTAAACAATCAATAACTCATTAACTTCACACTGGCCCCCGTTTGTCAGTCTTATCACCATGAAGTGCGTGTGTGTGTGTGTGTGTGCATGCTTCCAGCTTGATTTGAGAGAAAGGAAAAAGAAAAAGTGTCATATTTGAATTCTTGGGCATTTGCTTAACCCAGAAAAAAATTAACTCAAAAAAAATTCAAAAATGACTTGAGAAGTTCCAACTGTTAAAATGCTCCTCAGTTACAAATGGAACACGCCCGGCGCTCTGGAACCGTGGACCCGGAGAGGAATGCAGTGCAAATTCCAACTTTTTGCTAACCCATATACACATGTAGGCACCGTGGTTTTCATTCTCATCTTTTGTTCATGTGACTTACTGGTGTCTCAGTACCTATAAAAAAAATAATCCCCCTCGCTTCATTTCAAGCTGTTTGCTCTATTTTGGTATTGCAACACTTCAAATGCTCAACGCACAAGGGGAGCGAGGCACCCTGGAGAGCCGCTCTCAAAGACTGTCTGCTCACAACGGAGCAGGAGAGATTCTGCTGCTGCACTTGTTAAGTTGAGCACGACTCGTTCTCCATGAAAAGGCGGAGTGGTGGTTAGAAAGTGTGGGGGGGGGGGACTTGGAAGCGATCGCTGCTCTGCTTCCACTCAGGCAAAACAATTAGTAAAACTGTAAACGGCTGCACAAACAACAGAAGCCAATATTAACATTGTTGATGTATTTTTTTTTTTTGTGAATGAATCTACATGATTTGTTGCTCTGCTCTGGGCGATGTGAGTGGAAGTGGAAGAAGGATTTTGAGTTTCAGAACCACTTATTAGAGCACAACCGCTTCTACAACAGCTTAGGATGCAGCGTAACAAAAAAAAGCAACAATCAGGCATCACATCTTCAAACCGTTTCTGCTTCTGCCGCTAGATTTAAACCCTGACGTAGCTAGTGCAAGTGTCTGATCTATCCAATGTGGCTCCTGTGGCCCAGGTTGACTGATGGGAAACTTTGCAGTAGATTTACTTCTTTTTCTTTGTTTGTTTTTTTGTTTTTTACACCTCAGTGAGAGGGGGAGCAGGGAATGTGAAGACATCAATAATACTTTTGGAAAGAAAACATGTTCACAAAATGAAAAGGTCATTCATGGCTAATTCTTTTTTCTTCTTCCTCTTGTTTTCTCTTTTGAAATGGCAAAAGAGCGAGGAAGGATAACAACAACCCCTCTGTCTGTAGCAGCCTCACTGTTCTCAGGTTAGATAGGAAGACGTCTTTTACAGTAAAATGGAAAATAAACTTTCACTAGCTAATAACCTTGATGGACTCTGCTTGTGACTCTGTCCTTTTTCCCGGATGTAGAAAAGAAAATCAATTCACCTGTGAGCGGGAAATCTAAAAAACATGTGATTCACTAAAAGTTTTGTCTGGTGACTTCTGAAACTTTCATATTTGAGTGAATCTCTTGGTTCTACATCATTTTCTCACTCTGTCCCAACTTGAACTTATTGTCGTCTGTTTTTCAACTTAAGCTCTGTCAGATTTAATTCATTCTTTACTTAATTTGGTGATAAAATATGATAACACCATAAGAAATCGGTTCAAAATTATTTGTATTCATTAGAAGTTTGAATATTCAATATTTGACTATTTAAAGATCAAAAATAAAGTTCTGGGAAAAAACCCTACTACTACTTATAATAACAATGATACCATAAGACCTTTAATTAAAATCCTTAGTATAAATATGTTTGAATATCTGATCATTTGCAAAGATCAAAATTAAAGTTTGGGAAAATAAAAATAATAATGCCATGAGAACTTTGTTAAAATCCCGGGCCTATCTTCAAATTTTTAAATATCGGACGATTAAGAAAGATAAATAATAACAAAAAAACTCAGCTAGCTGTGAAGTCAACAACAGCAAACAAACCCCCAGTTGTAATGTAAGTTTTGGAGATACGCTGAATCCTGATTGGTGCTCAGGCATGTTTCATTATCAGTGAGAAGAACTGAAGGAAAAACAAAAACAAACTAAGCATGTAAAATAAGCTTAACTTGTAAGTTTTGAATATTTCAGTTTGTGTGTGTAAGCCTGGATCACACACAGAACGAGATCCTGAGAAAACAGGTTTTTGTGCATTTGAGATGAATTTAGAAAAGGCTTATGAAGCTTCTATTTATTACAGGTATTATTTGCCTAAGATTGGAGGTGAACACATCTGCTCTGAAAGATAAATTCTAATGGGATTTCATTTCCGGCTGCATGGCAAACAAATCTCTCTTGAAAACTTGCACCTTTCCCCTTCGTACAAATCTCCTAAAAATCCTGATTCACTGTTTACTTTGCCTCATTTGCACATTCAAATCAAACATTTGGGAGATTTTCTGTCTGAGGAATAACAAACGTGGAGGATTAATTGTCCCTGGAGTAAATACGTGACCTCTGTTTGCTCCTGAGCTCACTTGATCAACTGGCTGGTAAAGAGAGAAGCCGCGGAGCAGTGGGAACACAGTGAGGGCATGTTGGGTGAGAGGGATCAATGGTGGATGAAAAGGCCCATCTGCCGTAAGCTCTCCCTGACACCGCTGATCTGAGGCGTCTAAACATCAAGCCTGCTGCCGAGAGCCGGACTCGATCTGGACGATCTCCTAACCTCGGGCTGATTCGGTACAAAACAGTTAAGACTGAACGACGCCTTGGTTCTCCGGTGTTTGCTCGGCTGACGTCTGCCTCGGTTCCGTCTCGTCTGCCCACATCAGAGTGTTTGTGCCTGTCAGCTGCCAGTCAGAGGCACCAGGGCCGGGCAGACATGCAGGGCGGGCGGGCGGGCGTCTGTCTGTCTCTGTCTCTGTTTGAAGAGGCTGATCTCTGATCCCACGTTCCTCTCCGCTTGGGACATACATGCTCCCTGCCTGCCTGCCTGCCTGCCTGCCTGCCTGCCTGCCTGTCTGTCTCTCTGTCTGTCTCTCTGTCTGTCTTATGTCTTTTTACTTTGCTGTGTCCACTCAGGTTCATTTAGTTACACTTAGATTTCTTTCACCGCTCTGCACGGTGACTTAAAGTAACATCGGTGATGAACGTATCCGTCGAGGCCCTCGTCCCCGCTCCTCCCTCTGCCAGCAGGTTTTGGTTTCTTCTGGGTTTGGTTTGTTTTATTGACGACCTGGCAGATTAAAGACAGATTAATCGGATCAGGGGGGCGGATCCAGGAATATTTGATATTTCACTTCCTCTGACATAGTGAGATTGGGCCGTTTGGGGACATCAGAGAATGATTCATGGATCTAGATGAAAATAATCAGGCATATTCAGGGGACTGATGCCTGTGAGTGTGCGTGGGGCTTGATAGAATTGAAGTGGCAATCAACTGAATCCACACATGTGCTCCCCCGACTGATATTTATGAGTACATTGAATTTCAGATCCATATTTTCAGGTTTCTTAAACTTATGACCACTGTTGCTTATTTTTGTGGCATAATATCGTGTTAAGTTTATTCATCTTGACAAATACACGAGTTGAAGAGTAAATATTTGTTGATTGGTTTTCACAAGCGAAATAAATCATTTAGGGTATGAGTGTGCACAATGTGACGTGGATCCAAATAGATTCTGGATTTTGGTGTGTGCTCCGCTGAGTGTTATTCCAGTTCCAGTTCCAGTAAATACAACTATAAAAATAAATCAATTCTGTTGGCAAACGAAATGCGAACACAAACACACAGACACGTGTTTTTCATTCCTAATAGAAACGAGTGTGACTTCCACCTCTGCGTGCTGATAACTCACTTACAATTAATGGAAGTATTAATTGGAGGAAGAGAGTGTGTCCGCTGTGAGCGATTAATTGTTATGGCCAACGTAATGTTTAATGGATTTGAGAGGCTGGTTAATGTCTGGTCAGTACTGAGCAAATGTCTGTTGCCCGGAGGGTGGGACACAGCCGCCTGCTGTAAGAACCCTTCATGAGATTTGCAGAAGTCCCCCCCCCCTCCTCCATTCTTTTGACATTTTTGTCTTCAGGCTCGTCGGCCAAAGCGAAAGGTTGATTGAACTGGCGCCGGCCAACAGGTTGAGCCGGAGAGCCGGTGTCTCATGTCCCAGTAGGCCTCTCTTACCTTTGTGCTTCCCGAGCTGCAGGAACCAGCCGTCGGGAGCAGGTTCTGTCCACCGCCCTCCGCTTGGTTCACATTCCCTCTCTGTCGGAGGCTGTTATTTGTTGGAAAATGGCAGAGGGAGAGACTTTTATTCCACCTGACACACCTTGTGTACCACACCGACTCTCATCTGTCTCCAGCCACATTAATAACGACACTGCAGCTGTCCGGCTCATAATGGCGGCAGCAGCACAAAGGTCTGTGCTCTGCAGCTGTCAGGAGACGGCAGATGAAAGAAATGAGTTGCCAGGGTCTCAGATTTGTCCTCGGTGCTGATCACACATCAGGGACTTTTCCACGTGTTGCATATGTTGAAAGTTTGAATCCAGTGTGAGGCCCTGGGACACAGTCTGGATTCGTCCCACAGTTAAGAAGTTAGAGGTGATAGCTCCTGTAAATAATGTTTATTAAAGAAGAGTTAGGTTGTTAATGCCACAGCAAATAATACTATCATCATTTCTGAAGTTAAATCTTTTAATAATTCAGTAAGCTTCTGAAAGTCCCTCAGTGAGGTCTGGAAATATAATGGTGACAGATTAGCACTAAATTAAAAGATTGTGACAAGATTATGAGTAAATCAGCATCATATAAACATTACAATAAAAAATGACAAAACTCTGGATTAGCAGATCAATGGTCTCAGATGCTTCAGTCAATATCACCTCACCCTCAGGTCTGGTTTTGTGATGTGCAGAATATCACAGAGAGTATTAATGTCCAAATATCTCATCTTTGTTAAATTGAAATGATATCATACTAAATTTATACTATCATACATTTGTATATATTGTCCAGAAATATTAAAGAAAAAAGGAAGTTGCCTGATAACCCAAATGAGTATTTGTCATAAGGCATATTCCTAAACAGTGGACGTGCAAACTGTATGTTACATATACTTTACTCTTACATGCACGTATCTGGAGAAGATTGATAAGTTTAACAAAGTTTTATATAGCGATGCTAAATATGAAAACTATAACGGCTGCATTTTTACAACAATAAACAGCTGTTTGGGAAACATAAATATTTTAATTAACTGTTTTATTCAATTCGTTTTTATTTTACTTGAAGTGAAAGTGCTTTAGTTGAAATAGTCCTTGATATAAATAAACATGAGTCTCAGATGCAGCCGGACGAACTCTTTCCACTTTTCTACTTTGACATTTTCAACACAAGTATCTGTTCCTTGTACTTTCATGAATCAGATGTGACTCATTCTTGGACCGATGGAAGTTCCAGTAAGTTACAGGAACTTGCTTCTCCTTCGTGACACACACGGGAATTCTCGAAGTGAAGCAACCCTGTTAACCTGAGCTCCCCAGCGCCCCCTTCCTCCCGACAGTTGCATTGCACTTTACGTGATAAAGAAACGTTCCTGTGATGATTCCAGACGTTTAGGTTGAACCCTCACGGCTCCGTCTGTGGCGACACCTTGGCTGCTTCTGGGGCCAATGTTGTGGAGCCTGTGTTCTGACAGGGGATTGGTTTGACACGTTGAATGTCTCTCAGCTCCATATAAAGCAGGCTGGCTGGGGGGGGGGGGGGGGGGGGAAGGGCGAAGAGGGGGTGAGAAATGGACAAGGACAGGGTAGAGAGGACGATGATGAAACACGGGCCGACGGGGGGCAATGGCCTCGACCGGGAGGAAAGAGGTAGCGTGGCGCCTGCTGAGGTGAATCTGTCCGCCGCGCTGGTGCCTGGCTGTGTTTGGCCAGGAGATCACTGATCACCTCAGCGGCTGCTCACTACCACGCATGCTCCGGACAAAAAACACAGACCAACGAACTCTCTCTCTCTTTTTTGGGGGTTTTCCACTCGTTGTTTGTTTGCGTTTCCTTCCTTTTTTTTTTTTTTTCCAGGCGCTCATGCTAGTCACCTCCTGATTCCTCCCGAGTCGCGTCTCGCTCGGTGGAACAAGACGAACCATGACGAGCAGGTTCGTGGCGTGCGCTCTCCAGCTTCCTCTGCGTCGTGCACACGCAAACAAAAACATGTGGTGCTAGGAGGGGCAGCTGTTGTGCAAGCGCCCGGGCCTGCAGGGTTATCAGAGGTCGAGGCAGACGGGATGCAGGCGACCTGAGACCTGTTGTTTCACTAATTGAGTCAACACACGCAGGCCGTTTGTCAAAGGTGTACCGAGAATTAGAAAACGCCCCCCCGCCCCCCCCCCCCCCCTGATTCTTTCGCCGTTTATCAGTTTGCACCTTTATTTGGCCTTTTTCTAATTTCATCTCCACCACTATTGATTTTTCTGAATTCACCCACAGCCTCGGTGTTGTTGTGGAATAGTTTTCTCTCGCGCTGACGGGTTAATTCATCTTCAGGTGTTTATCGCCGCCGCCGCAGCGATAAGAGGGGGTGGGGGGGTGGGGGGGGGGGGGGGGGGGAAAGTATATTCATACAGATTTGGAGCTGTGTGTTTTTTTGTTGGCTCTGCAGTTATTTGCAATCTGGGCCATTATCATTGTGTCACTGTCGTTAAATACACACTGTTTTAATTTTCGCACATTTTCAAATATTTATGAGTCCCAGTATCAACAGCTGTGTGCTCGGAAATTAGCGATTACGTTTTAATGGAACTGAAGCAGCTGCTCTTTAGTTTTCTGGGGGGGGGGTTCTGGATTCTTCATTATGTAAAGATGATGAATGAAGTCGACAGTATCCAAACTATGGATTATGTGTATTATATTAACACAAAAAAGGGCTTGTGTTATAGACGTGAAGTCAGTGATGTACAATCCTGTAGTCTGGCTGCAGGGTGAAACACGTGAAGCAGCGTTATTCAGACGTAACAAACCTCATCTGATGGCATTAAATCCATCTTTATCTAATTCATATAGATACACCTTGACTCTCAAGTGAACGTTTTTAATCCTGCCTACGATCCCACTGCTCTCAAAGGGATTTAATTTGGTTTCACTGCAGGTTCCATGTGTATTATGCAAAAAAAAAACGAATGTGCTGAAAACGAGGGGCTAATTGTTCCATTGGAGAGGTTGTAATTACATCCTTTAGACTGAGCAATGGATGTTCCAGAGTGTCTCCTCCTCCGCAGTGAAGGATTTCCAGCGTGGTGCTGCTCGGTCTTGCGTGCAGCACACTGACCCGTGCAGTCCCGGCCTCTTCAGTGGGAATTTCCAGCGCTCGCTGCCCGTTTGCTCTGGGAAAAGGGAAAAGTCACATCTACAAGTTTTTAATAAGCACTAGACTAGAGGATTGTGATGTATAAAAATCATGGTCTCCAGCAGCAGCGGGTTGCTCATGAGTGGAATTGTGTGCTCTGTCTGAGGAAAGTGATTTAATATTAAAGTTCATAGCTGATTCGATATTGCAGAACGCTCCAAAATAGATGAGGGCCTTTCAGAAGAAGAGTTGCAGAAGCACGAGGAGGAGGAGCAATGAGGAGGTCAGAACTTCCCCAGCAGAGTTAGGTAACCGCTGCCCGGAATGGGACGGGCCTGCAGCGGCGATGAGGCAACACCGAGACAAAGTGCACATAAATACAAGTGAACTCCGCCAACCTGACCATCAGGCTGTGCACACGCTGACTGGGGGGTCACCACCACTTCTGAAGAGACCCGCTTTCCTGGAGAACCACGAATCCATCGCCGGGAGCCGAAAGAACACAGGCAGTGTGGTGCTCGTCGGTGGCCTGACACCCATGAGACAAGAGACCTACAAGCCTCTAAGCTTCAGAAGGATTTCCTAACTCGTCGTCTAAACCTCCCTCAAAATGAAGGCATTCAGCATTGCAGTTGCAGTGACACTCGTGCTCGCCTTTGTTTGCATGCAGGACAGCTCGGCCGTCCCGTTCCAAGGGGTAAGCACACGACTTGCACTCGCCTCATTGGCTTAGTAGCCCTAAATGTTTTGGTTCAGGATGCTGAGACGCGGCGGCTCCTAAATGTGGCCGTGATTCATTAACAGGTGCAGGAGCTGGAGGAGGCCGGGGGCAGTGACACTCCAGTTGCGGAACATCAAGTGATGTCAATGGAATCGTGGATGGTACGTTCAATCGACCGGATGAATTAAGCCAATGAGCGTGAGCGCGTTGACATTTAAGTGGCTGGTGTTGGAGCCATAGGGAGTGAACGCTCATGTGTCTTGTCTTCCACAGGAGAACCCCACCAGGCAGAAGCGCCACATCAGCCACATCTCCCTGTGCCGCTGGTGCTGCAACTGCTGCAAGGCCAACAAGGGCTGTGGCTTCTGCTGCAAGTTCTGAGGATTCCCGCAACACAACCTCACAATGTTTTAATTTATTACACTTTTTGTCGATTGTAATTTTGTATAATCTTTTAAATAACACGGGGTCCGATTCATGGAAAAAAGCCCTTTGAATAAACAAAGAGCTGCTCTGTGTATTTATTGTGCATGTTTGTAATACTGTCACCCCGACACTCTTTTTTTGTAAACTGAACGAGGCGTCGGGCCAGTTGTGGCTGTGTTTGTTTATCTAAATTAAATCTCTTAATAAAGGATGGAAATAATGAGCGTCTGGAGCAAATACATGTTTTTGTTGTGATGAAGAAGGAAAATGATTTGAGTCGGCGACAGGTTTATCACGATCGCCCGGAGGACATGAGCTGAATATTGTGCGTCTCATTAATCACAAGATATTAAAGGTCCGGTGTGAAAGATCTCGGTGAAACAATCTATTGGCACAAATTAATCCTCCTGGTGTTCTCACTAGTGTGTTACCTGAGAATGGGCCCTTTAGGTTTAAATACTCTATATTTACATCGGGTCCTCTCTACGGAGGCCGCCATGTTTCTTTTACAGCAGCCCAAACTGGACAAACTAAACACCTTTTGAGTTTTTATGTCAACTGAAGCTACCATAGGTTCTCTCTCCTGATTGGAAGAGGAGGGTGAGGTGAGCTTTACCACTAGACGTCACGTAATCCTCCACCCTGAACCTTTAAGAGATAAAAGGAAAATCTGACCACTTTGGTTTTCAGTTTGCTGTTGACACTACACAAACACACACACTATTTTTACCCTCGCCTAGTGGCCAAAGTCATATACTTTCTAAAGTGATTCACAATGAGGTGAAAGGTAGAAACACATTTCCTGTTTCCTAGAAATTCATCTGGTAGACAGGAGAAGTGTCAGCAGACGTTATTTCCCAGTCAGGGCAGCTTCCAGGCTGGTGGGTGCCAGAAAAACATCTAAGTTCCTCGTGATGATGTAACTTCTAAGAAGTGAATGTGGGGGAGGAGCTCAGTGTGAAGTCCTGTCGGATGTTTGGTGTTTTACCGTGTGAGCTGTGTCGAGTGCCGAGGACTTCAGATCACGGACATTACGCCAACACTGTGGCAGTATGCCCCCTGCCTGTTCAGCCTGTTATTGCAACTGAGAGAGAAATGAATCAGAAAATGTCTCAAAGATGTCTCCTTCATTATTCCACCTCAGTGAGCGTGGTATCTAACTACTGAGCCCTGGCACAACACATTGCATTACAAGGCCAAAGAAATGAATTGATCTCTCAAAATAAACAACAAAAGAAAAATATGTGTGTGTGTGTGTGTGTGTGTGTGTCTGTGTGTGTGTGTGTCTGTGTTTGAAGAATGAAGACATTTCAAATCTGCTACCTTCTCCCTCCTTCTCCTTTTTGTTTGTAGCACTGCAGTGGACTGAATAGTCATTAACAGTCCATCATCTTGAGTTTAATACCCACATTTATAAACTCTAAATATCCTCCTGAATATATTCCATCATTTAATATCTATGGTTATAAATAAAAAGGTGATACATTAAAGAAAATACAAACTATTTTATTCCCATTGTCATTCCTACACTGTAAAATCCAATAGCTGCCCTGACATACATTCATTAGTTAACTTTACTAGGTTATCAACAATATGCACTTATGACTGGTATTTATCAAGTAAGAGTTACTTGCATGGTGAAAAACGCAAAATACTTAGTGTTTAGAGTGAAGATTACTTCATTTAGAGTTATGCTCACTCGCAACAATAAGTAGCCAACACAGTCTCACTCCCACTGCGCATTCAAAGAAGAAGAAGAAGTGTGCATGCGCAGTAGCAACATTCAGTCTCTCCCGCTCGCCAGTCCAGCACACAGGCCGGGGCAATGAGGGCAGCCTGCTGACTCGACTTTTGTGCCGTCTTGTTTATTCTTTTGAAAAATAATAAGGTAAGTTATCAAGCAAGTGTCTCTGTTAATATGTTTTAATTACTGCTACGACTGTTAGCGATCGCTAGCTAGCGCTAGCGTTAGCGTTCGCTAGCTAGCGTTAGGGTTCGCTAGCTAGCGTTAGGGTTCGCTAGCTAGCGTTAGCCCTAACCCTAATTTTTAAATCATGACCTCTACCTCTGATATTTAAAAAGAAATCTTAAGACATCATTTTAGCCTGAATTTTAAGCAAGGTGCCTCCATTATTAGTTGATTTTGCCTAATGCTTTCTTAATTTTTGTGCCCTTGCTCACCTGTGTTTTTTTTTTTTTTGTTGCAGTGTCTTTCTATCACGTGCAGCACATTGGGTGTAGACATGTGCTATATAAATTAAGATTGATTAATTACATTAATACCTTTGAGGTCTATTAAAATGTTACATTTTCATATTTTTCCATCCGCTCCCATTCTAATCTGCTGTGCCAATGTCAGGACAGAGAACTACTGCATAATAGGAGCAATAAAAAAAAAATCTGATAATTTTTTTGACCAAAATTATTAGGAAACTATAGCCCAAGGTTGGATTTGCCTGAACTTGTACTTTATTATTAAAAACAGGTTCCTGTAATACCTGTGTTAAGCATGCACATATTAAGAAACGTGTCAGTAATCTACAAACCACGACATCAGTGGAACTTTCTTGTAACTACAATATTTTTCTCTTTCAGAACAAGTGATCAGAGCTACTGAAGAGCTGCTTTGACAACGTGGGCCCAGTGCACTGGAGGTGAGATGCCAGTAGTTTATATTATGGGGGACATTTCATCTTAAAAAATCCAAAAAACTTCTTGTGAGCCATAATCCATATGTCCAGAACCAGCGTCATGTAAATTTATGTGCAAAAGATGCCATTTAATATATGTCACAGGCTAAATCTGTCTGTATGCTTTTAGCTTTTAGGCACACGTGCACGAGCAGTCATTTTGTAATTTTGCATGTTGCGGGTTCCGGACATATGGATTATGGCTCATGAGTTTGGAGGGTTTTAAACCTGAGGGTTTTTCAACGTGGTACGTTGAACATTTACGTGCTTATGAGTTGTGCTCCAGTGGGGCAGGTTCTCTCACTGTCACACAGTTGTCTGAGCTGAATGATGTTTTCCCCTTATCCTCCTACCAAGTGAAAGGCAACGTGTATGTGACACTTAAGCGTTACATATCATGCTGAATGACAGTATGTGGACTGCACTCAAGTTATATTCACTTTTTTTAGGGCCATGGAACGCTACAAATTGAGAGTCATCATAACGGAACAGGACATACAGAAAGTGTCACTAGATGGAAAACCAGAAACGGTTGAAGAACTGAAGACCAAAATCAAGGAAAAATGCAAGCTGCAGTATGACTTCAGTGTTATGTATGAAGATTCGGACTTTGCTAATGCCCTCTGCAACCTCGATGACATAGGAGACTTGCCAGCTACAAGAGCTACTGTGAAGGTCATTCCACTGATGGTGACTGCTGCCACCACCAGCACATCTGATGCCTCGTGTGCCTCCGATGATACAGAGATTCTGTCCCAACACAGCTCAACTTCATCAATGAGACAAGAGCCATGGCCAGACTTTTTTGACATTCCAAATTTCTCAGTTGATGTGGAATTTAGACTGAGACAGGCTAATCTTGCATATCTACGAGACAAAACACCCTGGAATCCACCAAAAGACTTGAAGCATAGTATTCTGGAAAAGCTTGCTGAAACAATTTACACATTTGATGCCTACCCAAGTGTTGAGCGGCTCCAATCTGTGGCACTTGCACTCATCAGTAAACATCCCTGTTTGAGGGAACCAGGTTCACCAGATGGGTGTTCTGGCTGGAAGCATAGCTTGAAATTCAAAATGGGGAACTATCGCGGTAAACTGAAAAGAGCAGGATGTATAGAGGTTGCGATAAATGCTGGGAAAGGAGGTAGACCACAAATGGCTTCGAAAGGCCTCAAAAGACCCAAAAGGTATGAGGTTAATTACCTACCGGACATTCCTGAGGGTCAGAGTGAAGATAGCCTGGAGGCTGGGAGAAAACTCCTGGTTGAAGAAATGAAAAAACGGAACCCCAGTGGAGCTGTCATCGCCTCAAAGATGGACCAGACCTTCTCATTGCGGAGAAGAGAGATTGTGGAGGCCGGGCCTCCAGTGAGAACTTTGAAGGAGCGGTGGCCAGCTCTTTTTACGGAGAGACAAGTAAGCACTGAAATTATTATAATAATAATAATAATAAATAATAAAGAAAATAGTTTTGTTTTTTTACAGTACTCCACCCCCTCTGCTCTGTCTGGAAGAGTATTAAAGGCCACAGAAAACAAAAATTAAGGGGTGAATTTTTTTTTTTATCCGTTCCAGAAAAAAGTCAGAATTATGAGTAAAAAGACATAATTCTGACTTAAATCTCAGAATTCACAGATAATTTTGTATTCTTGTTATTTATTTTTTTCAGTGGCCCTAATACTCTTCCCATCTTCCATAGTTCTGTCATTCTGCCTCGTGACTAAATACTAAATGGCAGTCTGCCAATTACTGTTGTATTTAAAATTAAACTTTTAACAGTTGTGAATGTATTTTTCCACACTGGCCCAACCCTATTTACTCACCATGCTTTTTGCTGTGTGTTGCAGGTGTATGCAGAGTTCAGGTAGGTTAGTCACCAAGAACCTACAGGTGGACTTCTTTGAGGCCCTGGACCGCCACGCACCACGCTTTGTCGAGATCTTCAAGGCAAAGAAAGGAAGTGTGGGACAGACCCTGACAGAGTTGGTGCAACAAATTGATGCAGGGGTAAGTCTTTTTTTTTTGCAACAACAATTGTAAGGGGGTAGAAGATGGGAGGACATGGCTAGAGGGGCAACAGTAGTATTGAGGTGTTTTAAATTCATTAACAACATATTTCAAATTCATGTCACAACTCAAACGGGACCAAAAGATAATATTTTTCTCCTCAGTCACTGCCATTCGACTAGTCTAAATTTAAATTTTAGACTAATCAACTAGCAAATTAGTTGCCAGAAACATCCCTAGTGGGGGTGCATTCTAATGGTGTGAAGCTAGTTTTTGGCCTTGAAGAACTTGTCCTCCTGATGGAAGTAAGGACAGACTTATATATGCAAGAGCTGTCTCTGATGATCACAGCGCAGGTGTCCAACTTGCCTCCACTGATGAACTGAGATGGATTGTCCCAAGAAACATACAGTACATATGATGCAATATAAGTACAACTTACAATCCCTGTAGAACTTATGTTGCTACTCACCGTTACAGCTGTGGATTGTTTCTTAAAAATTAATTCTCCAATCAGTAACTTGTTTGCTGCACTGTCAAATAATGCAGTGACACTTGTTTCGTATAGACTTTCACAGACATTTTTGTACTGTAGCTTTTGAATGCTGCATTATCTATAGCTGAATTTATTCATCATCCACTTCTAGAAACCAGATGTGACAGCGGTACGCACCGTTGTACTCCGAGGCCTCCCTGTTCTACTTGGTGATGACCCCAGTGACTTCTACAACACCTGCTTCGTAAGTTTTCATAGGAGCATCTTAAAGGAGCACACACAGTTATGGGGAAATTTGATTTGTATTTACCAGTGTCTCAATGAGAGTGAGATAAAAAAACAAAAAAAACGTTATACTGAATATATCCATGAGTTCAGTACAAACATTGGCATGGGCTGCTTGCTGACTGACAGTTTGATGTCTACCAGAAGGGTGAAGTTACCAGCCTAGCTCCTGTGAAGTGATAGTAATACCTTTGATCTCCAAAACTGAGTTATTTAAGTACAAGACCTTGTACATATTCTTTTTTGTGGTTTCTGTTTTATTTTGAATGATGCAGTGGAGAGAAACAGTAAATCCAGGGGGAGGGAGAGGGGATAACATGCAGCAAATGGCCCAGGACGGATTCAAACCTGGGGTCGCTGTGGTAAGGACACAGTAGGAGATGTGTCCCCAGTAGTCTAAGCCTATAGCAGCGTAGCTATAAAATGGTTAAGGGCTACCTGAACCAGCCCTAACAAAAAGCTCTGTCATAGAAGAAGGTTTTAAGCCTGGACTTAAATGTAGAGAGAGTGTCTGCCTCTCTCACCCATTGAGAGAGCTGACTCCACAGTAACTATCAAATAAAGCAGAAATGCCTCAAAAAAATCTTAAATGTTTTCAACTTAGCTTAGCGCAAATCATGGCAGTGAATATTTTGTTCACTTTTACCGAGTATGCCACTGACTTCTATCCACTGCCATTGTTTGCGCTGAGCTAAGCCGTGATGGTAAGAGCTGAAAGCCAGCTACTGGATGTACAGACACAAAAAAGGTATTGATCATGTTGTCTCACTATGAAAATGATAGAGAAAGTATTCCTTTAATGCACAAGGCTGGAAGGCAGTGTCGGGCAGGACACAACAACTGCCAACAACATTTCCCTGTTGTAATGTAATGTTTTTGTTTGGTTTCATCACAGGATTGTGACACTGATGAGACCTGGGTAAAAGTATCTGTCGGGGTGCTGACTGTTCTCCCTGAAGATCTGCAACTCCTTCCAAATCAGCTCCACCTTCACCCAATGTCTACTGCCATCATTGTTGAGGGAGGTATTGTAATGGATGAACTCCAGAACCTACCTGAGGCACTTTGCCTTTTGTTTGGAATGTCATACGCTTTGCATTTAGACTACCCTAAAGCCATGAAAAACACTTTCTGCTTCATTCAAAGAGTGATGCTTGGCTTGGGAGAGGACAAACTCCCACCAAAATTGCAAAGTCTTAAAAATCTCTTGTTGAGTTAGAATGCAAATGTACGAGTGGATTCAGTTGTTTTTTATTGTTCACTAAATTAACACAGTCCACTCAAATTGTCAGCCCATGGGTTCATCAGCAAGTATAGAGGCTGTACATGCATGTATATTCATTCACATATATGTGAGATCCATTGCCAGTTATTACCCTGTCAGGTTTTTGCGTTCATTGAGTAAAGCCACTTTGCACTTTTTTTTTATTTTTTATATATATGTAGTTTTTATTTAGTGATTTTTGAGTAACATTATTCAGGAATACAAAAGTGCACTTGTCAGCTTGTGGGTTATTTCCCATTGTTGGGAAAGAACTGTTAGTTGTTACAGTTTTAAGGCTGTGTTTACTGTATTATTGATCTTGATATTGATATTGAGCTATGTTTGTGGATGTCTTTCAAGGCAATCTTTAAGAAAAAAAGTTGATATAAATGGAAGAAAAATTAAAAACAATTGATATATTTGAACATTCAACTGTGTTATTACCTTGATTTATTATGTTTAATTGTAACTCCGATTATTTTAGGAGATTGGAACCTTTTTTTCATTCCTGTATAGATATTTGAGCCACTTAGATTGTTGAAGTAACACTTACTTGTTTTTTTAAGTGCAATCGGTTTGCATGGTTTTAGCAAGTAAGTCAGATTGCTGTTCAAGTAAATATAACTTAGAAATGCTAAGTTAGTCCAACTTAGATAATTGTGTTATATGGACTAAACACAGAGTAAATTTCACATGCAATGACTTAGTAGATTAAAATAGGAATTCTGAGTAGTCTTTACTAAGTCGAGAGTACATCTAAAGTAAGTTATCAAGCACACTCTACTTGATTGTTTTAGTTGCTTAAACTCATGTATAAGTGTACTCTAATATGGAAGCACTAGTTAGTACAACTTAAAATACCTAGTTCTCTTTACATGTTTTTTTAAGTGCAACCGGTTTGCATGCTTTTTTAAAGTAATGATAACTAATTGGATTTTACAGTGTACAAGAAAGCATGTTTTATACACAGTATAAATATTAAAAATACTTACATTTGAAGCAGCTACAGTCGGGACCTTACCAGGTTAATGTTGAATTCACAAACTGCATCTGTTGATCCCTAACTGGTCAATAATGAAAAAAAAAAGTTTTAATAACGTTTATATTTGGTCACATTTCGTCAGTGGGTTATGCTTTTAAATTAAATTAGTTTACTACATATTCGTCCTCTTGCAATATTATCATTATTATTGTTAATGTACCAGAGCAGTTTCAAAGCCCCAGTTGTGGAATGGCATCAAAGACCCTGCCAGAATAAACAGGCTCATAATTTGTGATAAGCTGTGACCAGGAAAGAAACTCCTGTTCATTTCATTTCAAGCCACAAAGCATCTGTTTAATGTTTCCCACAGCACGTGCGCACACACACACACACACACACACACACACACACACACACACACACACACACACAATTAAATACAATCAGTCTGTTTTGACAGTTAATCATTTTCATAGTAATTTGATTCTGGTGATGGCTGATCATTTTATAACCTGCCATGATTTTCTGTGTGTTGTCATGTCATCACAAACACCACCCTCACTCAAGAGTAATAACACAACTGACATCCATCAATATTCAGTGTAATTTAACAGCAGCTGTGTATACGTGTCTGTCACTCCTTATGTCCACATGTCAAACTCTGTGAACTACGTCTCGGTGATTTAATAAAAAAAGTGAAATAACGTGGACGTGTATCTGAGCTTCTACCAATCATTCTACTGAGGTGTAGCACGTCCACATTGACCAAACTCTGTTTCATGTTTGTAACCTGGTCGGTTTCAGCGGCCGCCATTAAGTCAATGAAGCACAAAGTATTATGGGATAGGTCGGGCTGGGAAGGATCCACCCAGTGGAGTGCTTCGGGGTGGAAGGACTCATTTGTATTCCTATTTGGAGAAGCCTTCATCTAGTTGTGACGCAATCGTTCTTCAAATGCAGCTCTTGTCACATCAGCA
The DNA here is from genome assembly GCF_949316205.1 of Platichthys flesus. NCBI lineage: Eukaryota > Metazoa > Chordata > Actinopteri > Pleuronectiformes > Pleuronectidae > Platichthys > Platichthys flesus. Next base: position 21,682,316 of record NC_084955.1, on the reverse strand, counting down.
AGAGCAGCAGGTGGATTTAATAACATAATTGAGGGCTACATTCTAATAAGTGCATGTCACAGCAGGAAAAGCACAGATGCAAACAGCACTTAGCAGAGCACATGGCCTCCGCCGTGGCCCCTTAAACCCAATCAAGCTGCTCCAACTCGTATATATTAGTCCCCTGAAGATTCACGAGTGAAATAAAAAAACAAAACAAGAACCATGAATGGACGGGAAATTTATGAAAAATGGTAATAAAAAAAAAAACCTTGGTATGTAAAACAAAAAGGGAAAGAAGAAACTCCTGTGTTCTTCCATTTGTCCAGTAAATGTTGTGTTAATTGATCCTGTAGATTCTTTACCTAATCCTGCTGAACAAAGGCAGAGGACATCGGTTGAGGTAACTCAATTCTGGGATTATTATTATTACTTCAGTTATTGCTGCATTGCATTGAGTTTAATTGATTACGGTAACAAATTTAAAGAGTAACTTGTAAATAATGAAACCGGACGTCAAACTAAAATAATGTGATTTTCAAAAAGTGACGATAATCCTCCAGAAAGCTTGTTTGTTTCTCCGATCAGCGGACGAAGGGCAAAGCTACAAAATATGCAGGAAAACATATTCTATCTGTATTTCTATATCACACACAGTTACATCATTACTCTTCATCACGGTACGGTTGGCTTGTAGGAAAATGATCTTCAAGTAATTTCTTTAAAGTTCCGCTGAAGGTGAAACCAGCCGTCAGTGGGAATTCAGCTTGATCTAAAAAGACCATCATCCACTTCACGCTGCCTTTTCCTGAAATCCTTTTTCCCAGTTGTGAATTCAGCCGTATTTCACTCCTGTGATATTGCCAGCAGTCACAAGAAGGTGACTATTTGTCATAATTATGGTTTGCCGCGGCGCAGCCTGTGGGTGAAGTGAGCGAGCGTGCTCGAGGAATGCTGCGATGACCTGAGGGCTCTTGAGCCCAGGTGTGATTTAAAAAGACAGGGCTGGGAATAGACATGGACGTCCTCTCACTCTCCTCCCGTCCTCCATTGATCACAGGCTAAAACATGTTAATCGACTCCTCGGCTGCTGAGAATCGCCCCCCCCCCCCCCCCCCATCCCCAAGCTTTTTGGAGAACATTTAGAAGCGAGACGCCGATATTGACTGGCGGCCATTGCTGAGTTTCCACCACCTTTAGTAAAAGAGAGCCTCTTCCTCCCGCTGCCCGAATCACTTCTCCTCACGGCCGGTGCAATGCATCGCACAAAACCATTTGCATTTAGATCACCCCCCCCTTCTTTGTTGCATTGCACATTGTGTGTCGCTATCCCAGTCGATACTGCGGTGGGCTCCTAAGAAGAATGGATGGAGGTGGTAATGAAGGTGAACCACCAACACAAACACGCCGCCCGGCCGTTCCTCTGCCCGGCGCCGTGCAGCACCTGGAGTCGTTAGTTTTAATTAGCAGAGGGGAGTGATGGGAGCTCCCCCCCCCACCCACCCATCCCCACCCCCCTGGAGGGGAGCAGCTGAATACTTAGGCGTCCTCACACTGCTGCATGTCTCTGTTCTTTTCTTTGGTATTTATTGTAATTGATCCAACAGATCCAAAACCACAATAATTGTCTCCTCCTGCAAGTGAGTGTTTGTTTGGATGGAGAAAAATATATATCGTCCACATCAACATATTGATTGGTTTTTGTTGGATTGGTTAATTAAAGTCATTTTTCCTCTCTTCTGGTTCCAAACAGCTGTGCAACGCGAGCGGGTTCCTCTCGTACGAAGAGCTGCTCGGAGCCTCAGTGGAAAATCTGTGCTGGCTGTGAAAGAGAGGAGAAGCCGGCTGACGGAGAATGGCACATGGTTTATCGACTGGGCAGCTCTCCACCGATTTTTCACGGAATTAACCTCCTGACAGTTGCAGAAAGTTGAGCAGCAGCTACTAGCATCCTTAAACATCTCACATCCCTTCTCCACCGTTGCACTGATAAGACCTGGAGTCACCTGCACCGCCCGGCCACTCCACCCACGCACCGCAGGCGCCTTGTTAGCCGAGGCCGGGGGGAGAGCGAGTGCGCCGTCTTCTAGAGTCGGGCGAAGGCAGGGGATTAGCTCGGAGGCACTGATAACATCCTGTGATATTTCAGAAAATCTCCTGTTTGTCTAATATCACACTTCCTATTGCTCGTCCAATCTTCCAATCTTCGTCTGTTTCATTCTTATTCAAAGCTGCGTTTGGAGGATTTGGTTCCTGATAGAAATGCTCAGCTCCAGCCCCCCCCCCCCCTCCCCCTTCCCCTCTCTCTTTTCCAGTGAAGCGTATTCCATAATTTACATTACCTATCAAATCTTCCAGTCCCTCGCTGTCAAATACTCCTCACTGCCTTTCCCAGCCTACGGGAATAGCGTAAGCCCGTACCTCATCCTCAAAATGCATGCATGCCAAGCGGTGGTGTTGGTGTGTGTGTGTGTGGGGGGGGGGGGGACGTCTGCAGAGGTTTGATGGACTTAGTTCTGAAAAAACAAGTCCAGTGTTTTGAAAACCGTCAACACTCTGGCAATCCCATCGGTATGTAAAGTCCTATCTCGGTTCAGACATGTGGGAACTTTTTTTCCGAAGTTTTCTCGAGCCACAGTCAAACTGTGGAAGTGTGCACGTGCAGTGCAGGACTGCTGTGCTCTCCCTCTCCCAGCCTGCACACGGATGTGAGGCAACATGTGTGGGTAAAGTAAAACATCTGTGGTGAAGCAGAGAGCCACTGGGGCGAAAACCCGACACAGTCTTCCCTCTGCATATTCCTTCTACCCCTCGGCAATATCCTCAGATTGTGACCATACACACTGTAAAAACACACATCAGAGTACGCATGCTGCACAGCCTCACATCTCCCAGCAGCCCCCTGCATCCCAGCGCCTCCCTAAACCGGTGCAAATGTGTGTACCCTCGAATGCACATGGCCATGTGTTAAAATCAGAATCATGTCCGTGTTACTCAGACTTATATTACCCTTGGGAGGGCGATGTGTGTGAGTGCTGCGCCGTGCCCCTTGGTCCGTGCTGATTATATCAAACAATATGCAGCACGGCGGGAATGCATAAGGAGAGTGGGTGCATCCCCCCCCCACACACACACACACACACACCCCACCCCACCCCAGGGCTGAACTGTGCAAGAAGCTGCTTTATCTCAGGGCTCAGTTTAATACGCCAGCCTTCGGAGGAGCCACCCTGGGGTGGATAGATAGGGCTTGTCATTGTTTTACTGGCTCACACTCTACCATGGAGCTGTATAGGCTCCCCTGTGAGGCTCCAGTCAATGCAAAAAAAAAACTACAGCATGGATTTGTCATTCCAGCCCTCACACTCGCGTTCCATCACTTATCAGCCCGTGTGTGAGCAGAGACACTAAAGTGAACGTTGTTTGGAGTCTCTGCATAAATGGGACTGTTTCAGATCCTTGTGAGAGACAACGAGCCTCTTTTCTCTTCTGTCAAAGAGACGCTCACTTGCTGCACCTCAGCCCTGCTCTTATAGTAAAGACTCCTAGAATAAAGGATCATAATGCAAAACTAGGAGAGCATGTCCAAAGTTGAGAGGTCAAATTAGTCCGGGATTTATGTGACAAACTAATACGAGGTACATACGTCGCTCTGGGATCACGCATCAGTGCATTCTCATGTAATACCAGGAGTAGATGAATTACTGAATCTGTTCTCAGCCTTTAAAGGTCTCCCTCTTTCTCAACCTTCATTCGCATCCATCACCACGTGGGCCCGGTGGCCTGAAACCAGCCTGTCCACGTATAACGGATGGTTGAGATTAGCCACCTCCGTGTATATGTGCCGTGGCGAGCTGAACGCCGTACGCCAGTCTGGTGATGTGTGAGGTCACGTGCGCCGGGGGAAAGTGGGGAACGGATATTAGCGGTTAGTCGTTTGGAGTCCCAGGACGGCCATGTTTCCTGCTGCATCATCACATCTGTAGGCAAATGTGCACGTGGCCACAGTTCCCCTCGTCTCCGATGCCACGGCTCCTGCACAAATAACTTCCTCCCGGACCCAAAAATGAGCTTCGCGTTGCACCATCCATCGATTGGGTTTTCCTCCTCCGTCTCCCCTCCCCCCTGCCGCTGGCGAGTCCCTCTCTCTCTCTCTCCCCCTCTCTCTCTCTCCCCCTCTCTCCCTCTCTCTCTCTCTCTTCTTCAGCTTGCTTCCCTGTTACATCTGGGTGTTATTTTCTGTAGGTGAAATTGCAATTTCAATTTAATCCAATTCAGCGAGCAGCGACCAAGTCCGACTGAGTGTTAAAGAGAGACAAAGAAAACACGATGGGGAGTTTCTTTCAAAGGCGACTGAAGAGGAGGACAAATCTTTCATCTGAACATGTGTCGGTCAACAACAACAACAAGACACATGAATGTACTGTGATGAAAGGCACATGTTCTGACTTTGTGTGTTTCATGTCTCGCGGTGCAGACTTTGCAGCGATGCACAGGACCCAAGCAGGACGGGAGAGGTGCATCCGAGGGAAAATCATCCTTAATTAGCTTTCTTTGCTGCACTGAGCTCTCATAGGCAACCCCCCCCCCCCCCCCCCCGAAATCCTTACAGCCTCTTATGAAAGTCTGACCTGATTCGCCTGAGAGGGATTTTTCTCAGCGCCTCTTGAAAGCAACGCATTAATGATAACGACACGGCTCTGTTTGTTTGTCCCTTCACCTCGAGGGGATTTCGAGGAAGGTGATTCTGTTTGTTCCCCGAGCAGGTAAATCAAAGCTTCGGTGTTTGCATTGTGTAAGTGCATGCGTTAATGCGTGTCTGTGATGACTCAGCACTTTCCAGACAATCTGAATGATCGATGAACTTGTTAGAGCAGCCGTCATGTTTCCCCCCCGTTCTTCAGGGGAAGGTTCTCATCAGAGGTCGATCACAGAAGCTCCAGGAGCCTCCGGAAGGTTCCTCTTCTCCCCCCCGGGTGGAAATCAGGTGATGATGCCGACCTGAAGAGTTATTTATTAGACTCACACGCAGCATCATCTTCATCTCCTGCTGAGTCAGCGCTCCGCCGGCGCTCAAGACCATAAATCAGCTAAACCGGGCCTCGTTCCCCCAAAACATTCATCCATCTATTGGTGCATCTCGAACTGTGTGTGTGTGTGTGTGGGGGGGGGGGGGGGGGGAGGGGGGAGTGTGTGTCTGTCATCTGTTGCAACCAAATGGCCCAAGCACAAACACTGGCAATTGGATTTCCAGAGCCAAACGGCTAGTGTACGGCACAGCTGGAGAGGGGGGGGGGGGGGGGGGGGGTCCCCTCCGTCCTCGAGTGTGACTTCCCCCCCGACAAACATCCCGTCTGTGCCCGCTGCTGCGTGACGAGGTAAATGGAGGGGAACACAGTTTTGGGGGAGAGGGGAGCAGAGACACACCCAGCTGTTGCCTCAGTCGGAGACCTGAGCCAGACCCTGACTCTGGTTAGTCCACCTTGTTAATCTACTGCCATCTCACCTGCTCTCCAAGTGGCCATCCACCGTGCTCCACTGCACATCCTGGATGACCCGGCTTCCAGCCTGTTCCGGGGCGGCAAGAGCCGGGGCCAGAGCGGAGGCACTGCCCCCCCCACCCCCTCACCCCCCGGAAATCTGGATTAAATTACTATAAGCATTTGTTTTTGGTAAAGTCAATCATATGAGCAGATATCACATGACCATTCACGCAGATGTAGCGTGTGCGTGCCGGTATAAACAGGAAGCTGTTCATATATATTTATATATATATACATTATTTCTATTTTATACTATTTCTCTTATTTTATTGTATAGTGTGTAATTACTTGAGCATTGTTAGAAGAGAGCCTGAGACTCAAGCATTTCACTGCCAGCCACTGCTTAATGTCATTGTTGTGCATTTGACAAATAAAAATCTTGAATCTTGAATCTTGAAACAGATGGTCGACTCTGAAGACAGTTGCTTATTAAAAAAAACATATTAAGAAATTTGAAAAAAGTACGAACAAGAAACAGCAATGACCAAAATTAAGAGGAGGGTTCTGTCTAATAAGAGCCAATCAGGAGGCTTATAGAGATGATCGAGTGATTGTTTCCAAACTTCTGATCTAAAATGTGTCCAGCAGCGTTTCCCTCTTCCACATGGACACAGGCATAAACATGGCAACACTAAATGCGGATTTATCCTTGATATTTTATGTGGCATCCAATTACTACACAACATAAACATTGCAGCTATTAAAAAATCTAAAAATGTATCACACAGAATTTGTTTGTGTTTTACAAGGTGCCCCCCCCTGCCCCTTTACTACACCTGCCTCCGTCAAGGAAGCACTGACTCACTCTGCCGCGGCTGGAGAACCGTTTTCTCATCTCCTCTACAAACAGGTTGAGCTCAGATAAGGTCCCTGAGGGGGAACCTGCGTGAAAAAACAACACTTCCTGCTCCTCCTGTTTTTATACGCTCCATTATTCTAGTGGGGCTGATAAAGTATCGACTCCTCAGCTTGTAAACCGTTATGACCTTTAGCTGCTTCTCTGTGGACTTTCATGGCGAGACAAAACAAAGCCACTGATAATTTACTCGGGACTATTTACTCCCAGTGTCTTCCGGAGCAGGATCGTGGAGGATGCGCCAGTGACACTAAACGTTCTCGCTTGATATGTTTCTGATAAAAACACCAGTAACTGATCAAACTTTAATTTGAGCATTTATTTTGATCTTGCAAAACGTTTTATTGAAAAAGAGAAAAAGCATCAGCCGGCATGGGACGGCAGCAAATGGATTCCTAACCACTCAAGTAGTCCTTTCTGAAAAATAATCCATCAATGAATCATAAAGAACATCATTATGACTCTGAGCCTCTTTATTCTGCCGCGTCCTGGGTGCTTGGGGTATTTTTTTATGGAGCACTTCATTTCTCAAATGTAATATCTCTTTCTTCTCCGCCTCCTGAGCCTCCTTTAAAAACATAAATCCACTCCAGACTAGCGCGCGCCGCAGTCCACAGCGATTCCACCGTCTCGCAGATTAAGGCAGAGTGATCCAAACAACTTGGCAACGCTCTCCCTGACACCGCACTGATTTGCAACCTGATTACCATGTAAAAAAAAAAAACACACACACACACTGCAGTGTATTTGAAGAGGTGTCATTTTTTCTTTTCTGAAAAAAAGAAGAAGCAAATAGAAAGGAGAGAGAGAAAGAGGCAGAGGAGGGGGGGAGACGAAAAGGAGAGAGGGGAGAGAAGGAGGCTACTGATTGGGATGGTGCATCAAACAAGGTGGGGGTGGGGGGGGGGGGGCGGAGAAAAATGCAGATCGACAGTTGAAGATGGGGTTAGCTGCTTTGAGGACGAGCTTAAAGAAGAAGGGATGGAGGAGGAGGGAGCTGCAGAAGAAGAGGGTGTTTGAATTGAGGAGTGTGAAGCAGACAGAGTCGTTAAGCGAGAGGTGTACAGGAGGAAGGCTGGGGGTGACACAGAGTCAAAGGCACGACGCCACGGACAGAAGGAGCGGCGCCCTGCCAAAAAGAAATGCCGTGGAAAAAGCTGTGATCCCGTGTCGCTGGGAGGGAGTCTCCTGTCTGTGTGTTTGTGTGCTCAGCCGTAAGCCTGCCTGCCTGCCTGCCTGCCGCCGGGCCCCTGGGCACCGGGCCGGGCCCCTGGGCACCGGGCCGGGCCACGGTCCAGGGAGCTCAGGTAATTTGACGGATCGTGCCACTCAGGCCGGTGATACCTGCAGCTCTCCCTAGCTAGGGATTGTTTCCCCAAGCCTGTTTGGCCCGGGAACCGGCGCCGCCGACATAAGATGAATAAGCGGCTCCTTCTTCCCGCGCCTGTCTGTGTCTGATCCGTCCTCGCCGGCTCCAAGGTCAGCCAGCCGCAGAGTCGCCGAGAATGGGAATGAAAGGGCCCGGGAGGGGGAGGCAGAGGTGGACGGACGCACAGGCAGAGGTGGGAGGAAGGGAGGGAGAGAGAAGACAGATGTCAGGGAGTCTACAGGCGAGGTACATGACTTGGGTGTGAGCAGGTCTGCCTGTGCCCTCTGTGTGTCCTGGCTGGTTTGTTTGGGTGTGTGTGTGCGTTTCTGTGTGAAAGATGTGAGGAAATACATCAAACGCCATCAGCATGAGACGGAGCCTGAGTCGGCTCGGCCCCCCTGCGGTTACGTGTGTTGGTCTCGCCCTGGTTTCCACCGCCACATGGAATAAAACCAACAGTCCTGCATTTCTTCAACCCTGCTGCTAGAAGATAAATCCTTATCAACCTGGATGGAGATATCTCCGTGTGTTAGCCTGTGTACTTGTGTGTGTTGTTCTCCTTCTTCCATTATAATCACATTTTCAATCATCTTGAGGACATTTTCCCAAACCACTCACCAGACAAAATACAGATATCGAAGGACTCGGCAAAACCCAATATTCTGCTAAATGCGATGTCCCCAAGAACTTATGTTTATTTAATACTGATTTGTTTTGGGAAATGTATTTTAGGGGGAAACAGAACTGCTCCCTGGAGTTATGTTCAGCTGCAATATTTTATTAAGTGAAGGAAATGCAGCATTATCGTAGAGAAGAAGAAGGGAGGCGTTCGGGTGGATGGTGGGAGAACAACATCCAGGAGCGGAGAGTTAAATGTTTTACTCTGCATGGGAGGAAGCCGGAGAAGCTGGACAGGGAATCGAACCTGGTAACCTTTTGCTGTAAGGCAACGGTTCAACCCACTGCATCACCATGCCGCCCAATTAGGCTTTTACTGCTGGACAGTGTTTCATAGAAAACAGATTTGTAATTGATTCACCGTATGATTAAGGCTGAGTGCTACAAACCTCTCATCGAGGTCGGGGAAACACTGAAGCTTTAACGTGTAGAGTGGTGATGTGTTCGATGCTCAGTCACCAGCACGACCTCTGGTATCTCTCTTCATCCTCACTTCAATCCGAGTGTTCAGCCTCTGAGAGAAAGGATTCGGACGGTACAGATTAAATCTGACGACAAGGGGAAAAGTTTTCAAACACTCGGTCGAATGTTAAAAACCAGTCCCAGCTGGACGAGTCTCAAGCGGCTCAGCCACAGAGGCCTCGCTCACACTCTGCCATTGTCATTCCCCTTTTTTCCGCATCACCTGTGGCTTAAACTGACCCCTTCAGATCCTCCTCCATGATTGGACTTTTCACTTTGTGGCCAGAGCCCCCTCACGCCTCCCGTGTGCAGCTGGGCGAGGAGGAGGATCCGACGTGACTCGGGGACATCTCTGCCTTCCAAGGTTCTCTCTCTGTTTGTCCAAAATCAAAGAGCGTAAAAGTGGAAGATGTAGCATTTTCCTTTTAACCACAGCAGCTCCGGTAAAGCACAAAGCAGCGCGGAGGCCATTGTTGACGTTTGGCAGCGCCTTTGTTCTCCTCTGATATCTGACATGAAATCTTTATTTCTAGATTGTGAAGAAAAGAAAAAAAAAAATAGCTTTCGGCTGCTGCGCTCGCTGCTGCTCTCCACGCCCACGTTCAGGAAGGTGTGTTAGTGAGCAGCGTGTATCTGTGTGTAGAATCTGTGCGTTTGTGAACTGTGTACGTGTGTGTACGTGTGTGTACGTGTGTGTACGAGTGTGTACATGTGTGACCGTGTGCGTATATGCGCCTCATGAGTGTACTGTATAAATGTCACTACATCATCTCTTTGTGGATACGGCTGAGTAAGTATAGCTCAGAAAATCAATCGAAAGCCCCATGAGCGTAACATAAAACCACCGAACGTTTTTGTTTCTTCCATTTAGAACCCCCCCCCCCCGTTAGCTTAGCTTCAGACTGCAAATCATGTGGATTATTTTTTGCTGCAGTTAAATAAAAGAAGAAGTGCAGTATATATGGATGTTGCTGTTTGGGCGAGAGATATATTTTCCGTCTTGCACGCTACGAGAAGCAGCCGCCATTAAAATGTGATTTCCCCCCCCCGACACGACTCATGATTTGTGCTGTAAAGGTGCTGGAGACAGTGGATTTGTTTCTCTTATTTAAGGAGCTATGTGAAAGCTGTGCGGGGGGGGGGAAATGCAGTCTGTTAAAACCAGGGCGGCAGATTCCAGTAATGAGAATCGTTTTTTCCAAACGTGCGACCCGGCACAAAACACGGAGCCTGCACGTTCCCAGAATCATTCCATCAGCTCTCTTCACCCCTGTCCCATTCACTTTCCCTCTCAGCTAACTTTCTCCGCCTCCCCTCTCCTCTCCTATCTCCCCCCCCACCCAGCCCCCCCACCCCCGTTCAATCTCTGCTCTGTCAGTTCGGGGCTCTCGCCTCTCCCTCAGTCATTGATCACAGTGGCAACAGTGTTTGCTGGTCTGGAAACGTGTGTCTCTGCGGGGAGGGAGAGGAGATCAAACACTTTAATTACTGCCGACTTGTAGGTGGATGCCGGCTACAGGCAGCCGTCGTGTACCGGGGACAGCCAGGAGAGAAACGCTCGAGCGAACACGGGACGCAGCCCCGGAAGCAAAAAGCCTTCCCTTAATCCAGAGGCACCCGCTCACACTTCAGCCTTAAGACCCCGTGCAGCCCTCGTGCACGTGGCTCTGACGTGGACGGGCCCTGAATGTGCACGTGACGGGTTTATTCCTCCGCATTTTTGTAAGGGAAGACATCGGCCACTCGTGTGGTAACACCACCTACGCCATCAGCTGGCATACACAACAGTCAAACGCGGATTGTGCACGCTCAATGTGAACTTGTACTTTTCCCTCCAGCGCGTTCAGTCCCTCGATAAGAAAACCTCACGTCCTGTATACGACCTAATGACCTCGTGTCATTCGGCCTTTGTCGCTCCACTGATTCATTTATAATACCTGCATTGATCCTGGAGAGAGGTACAAGGGGGGGGGGGGTGCCCCGTCTCTGCCTGTCCCACTGCTGATTCAGAGCTGCAGGCACAGTGGGAACCGACTATCTACCTCACTGGTTTGTGTATTCCTGCCAGGCTGAGGGGCTTCCCTGTCACTCAAGGGCCCGGGCGTCACACAGCTGTGTCAGAGCTGCAGTGTTTATTCTACTCAAGGTCAGAGGTTGGAGTAAAGGTCAACGAGAAGGTGACCTCTGAGTCGTCATTTAGAGATTTTTTTAAGTGCATCAGATATGATCATAAGCAAAGTGTGCACCCCCAACCCCACAGATAACAGGCACTGTACCCTCCCCCCCCCCACAGACACACTCCACTCAATAAATGTTTGCACTATCGCGGTGTGCGCTACTCTCTCCCTATCCAGCGTGTGCCTTATGACCGCCTACTACATGTACACTGTGTACTATGTTTTAAATACTTACTAAGCGTACTTATATGTTCTGTCTCTTTATATGTTCCGGGGATCAGAGGGAAACAGCATTTCAATCCCCTCTATGTCCTGTGGAAATGGCGGAATTGACAATAAAGATGACTTTGATCAGAGAAGAAAATCATGAAAAGTCCATTAGTTTAACATTAACACAACGAGAGTGTGAGCGTTCTAATTATTGCCAGATACACAAAGCCTTTTTTTGCTGGTGGGACTTTTTGTTATGATTGTTCAGGTTGCTTTGTTTGTGGGCCTCCGGCTTAATGAGCAAATCATCTCGATACTGAATTTTATCTCAGTCCCGGCAATGAAGTGTTTTCATATTTTTCCCTGGGAAAGAAATTTAAACAAGTGGAGCAAAATGTAATCAAGGAGGCCGACTCTGGTTTATTGTTTGTGAACATAATTCGTACTTTCATCGAGATCCCCCTCAAGGGCGCTTCCTCTCAAAGGTCAGGCTCAAACATTGGAGATAATTACAGCGATATGTGAAATAATACAAGTAGAGGGATTAGTGCGTTCTCCCAGCATTTCTTACCTGCACCAAATTATTTTTTTATGCACTCAAACGTTGTGTTTCTCTCCCGGCCCCCACAGGGACGACCAAAAGCACATCAGCTTTATGGTGGTTCGGTCCGGACTGCACCACAGAAATGGATTTTTTTTCATTAAGAGGTGAGGTCTTTGATACGGCGGATCAATTTTTCAGAAGTGTTTTTCTTTGATAAACAAGGATCCCCCCCCTCCCCCCCCTCCCCCGCCCCTCCAACTGGCGAGCACAGGCCCCCCCCGGCTGAAGCGAGAGCAGTCAGAGAAGTAATGGAGAAAATAAAGAGAGAACGAGTTAGAGAAAGAGAGTGAGAGAGAGAGAGAGAGAGAGAGGGTGGAGACCTGGAGAGGAACAATTGAAGATGTAGGCAATGAAGAGTAGAGAATAAATATTTATGTCTTGTAATGTTTCTGCACGACAGACTCTATAATATATTTGAACAGGGCGCTACACCTCAGCCATGAGAAATGTGCTGCACTCTGCCAATCAAGCACACGGGGAGATTTGGAGAGAAAAGGGGGGGGGGGTAAACAGATCAAGGAAGGCTGTGAAGGAAAGAAGGGATGGAAGCAATGACAGAAAGATGCGAGGAGGGAGAAAGAGAAGAGAGAGAAGAGAGCGACTGATATGGACGGAGGAGCAGAGGGAGGGGATACAAACAAAAGCCCCCGACAGGCAGAAATTGACATCACAGGTACGGCAAATGGGACAGCGGACATCAAGCACATCGAGATGATGTACACAGGGAGAGATGGCAGAAGAAAGAAAGAGAGAGATTTGTGGCCTGCGGAGTGAAGGGCATGAAATGAATAGAGCCAGGGGGCCCACTGGAGTGTGTCCTGGGGAAATGTGCGACTGGGTCAGGGAGGCGAGAGGGCCGTGCGAGCAGCGGTGGTTGCAGACGAGGGTCTGTAGAACCAGCTGGAGGAAAAGAGAAGAGACGGACATGGACCATTAACCCGGGGATAGTAGCTAACCAGATTCCCTCTGGGGGGGGGCGCTGATGGGAGACGCTGGGAGGAAGACGTTCGGAGGGCCAATCAGTGAAATATCTATAAGTGAATATTATTTAGCTGAAATCACCAGTGGTTATTATTATTTTTAAATCTTTAAACATTGGGAATGGAAGGTGATGCATTCCCGAGGCAAAAGATATAAACGTGAGAATAATTTGAATTTAGGGGAAATGTAATAAAGACATCTCCAGACCAGTGGAACCAGTCCTGCTCACGTGGGTCTGATGTCATTCAGAGCGTTTGGAGTGATTTGTAATAATTGCGGTGCTCGGCTGTCGGCTGTAATCCACAGGGAATCTGCTGCGTCTGGTGTTTCAATCTTCCCTGTGCCATGAAAGATGAAGGCAGCCGGTGATGGAATCAATCAGGGGAGAGAATTGTTTTAGCTCTGCTGAAACCCATTGTCAGTAAAATGTGAAATAAAAACCTGGACATGAGGAAACTGTAGTTAAAGCTGCATAACAGTTTTTTAGGTTTAAGGTTTAATGTACATCATGTAACTTTGGCCACTAGGGGTCTCTCAATCAAAACAATAACAAATGTCCTAGTTTTCCGATGCAGCGTGGGATCATGGGAGTTATTTTCTTCACCACTAATTCTCGTATGATATCGTCTGGGGCTGCTTGTGCAGTAACTTCTTATACTTTACGCTTAGACGAAGAATTGCACTAAATCACGTGAAATGCGAAATTTTCGGCCTCTTCAAGTTCACCGACTTGCTTTGGCCATACTGTTGAGTAAATCTGGCTCCCCCCCCCCCCCCCCCCCCCCCCCAACACACCGAACCGCGGGCAGCCGCTCCCAGCGCTCATGCACACACGAGGCGATTGCAGGCTTCCTGCCCAGCCTGATATGATGGAGAGCCAAAATAACTGAGTGGCTGGTGAACACAGTTGAACATCCAGGAAGCCAGGGAGAGCCAGATGTTTTCCTCAGAAGTTGGCGGACAGAACCAGGGAGAGCGCGCCAGTGACTGTTGGACCTCAGTCGACAGGTGGGGGGGGGAAGGGGGGGGCCCGACTGTCTCGATGTGTAAGCAATGTTTGGCAATCGCCAGCAAACACATTAGCCCTGTGATGAATGGATAGTTTGTTAAGTTTGTTTCTGTGAGATCGTGTCCGGGTCCAGCTCCTCTGCTCGCTGGTGGTGACAAATGTTTCATGCAACTTTAATTTTTTGTCGCCTGTGGAGAGATTGGATGATGATGCACAGATTTCTTTAGTGAGTTTCTCATCTGTCGACCATTCGTGGCACTTTACAATCACACAGTAATGATGCAGGAGCGGGTTGGGGTTCAGCCTTTCTGCTCAAGGACACTTCCATATAGACGGCAGGGATCAAACCGAGAACCTAATGATTATGAGACGACCGCTCTACCTGACTTGTATGTTTTATCATCCATGATACATTGGGCAATCTCATTTTAGTCGGAGCCTTGGACTATGTGCATGTGAGCCCATGCACTTATATTCCGCACGGCACGGAGAGGGAAGCACCGGGCTGTGACAGAATTGCCGGCTGGCGATGCGCTATGGCCGCCCATATCAATGGAAGCGTTTTCCTTGCTTCCCCTAAATGTGCTCAGACAGAGACAAAGACGGAGGCTGCCAACTGAATCCCTGAAATGGACAGCCCTGGGACACCGAGTGAAAGTCAAACAGTTTAGCGCAGAGTAGTTAGAGGCTGGCTCACTGTCTGCCCGCTCCGTTAATGGAGAGCCGGGCCGGCAGGTGAGTGTTGCAGCGGTGCAGAGGCTGGCATGTGCCAAGCCAGGGAGGTGAGAGAGGCACAGCCGACCCCCTGCCTTCTGAGTCATCTGTCACCGGTGGAAAGTAAGCAATGCTAGTGTGTGTGTGTGTGTGTGTGTGTGTGTTTGTGTGTCTGTGTGTGTGAGAGCGCTCTGCAGGGCGAGGAGGTAAAAAGAATATGAAAATGAAAGAAGAGGTTATGGAAGAGGCAGAAAACCTGTCAGGGAGACATTCAGTACCTTCAGAAAGTATTCAGACAACCTGCTAGAATCGATTTTAGACTTTTTTTGGGCAAACACAAAAAAAAAACTTAAATATCACATTCACACGAGGATTCAGACACTTGAAATGTGCTGAGGTGTCTCCCAGCTCTCTTTGTCTTGGTTGGAATATCAGCTTTAAATCTCAACCTGTGCTTAGCTCAATTGACTGAATGTGACTTGGAAAGGCACCTGTCCGTACGAGGTGTCACAGAATATATTTCAGCTAGAAGGATGAAAATCTGGAGTGTTCCCGGAGCCGGCTGGCCAAACCGAGCGATCCAGGAGGAAGGGGGTTGGTGGGAGAGGTGACAACGAGTCTGATGGTCTGGCTGAGCTCCACAGATCCTGTGTGGAGAAGAGAGAACCCTCCAGAAGGAAAACCAACACAGCAGCACTGATCGGAGCTTCACGCCACGTTATGGCAGATGGGCCAGATGGAAGCCTCCTCATTGAAAGGCGCATGGAAGCCTGTGAGGAGTTTACAGAGAATCACCTTGCAGACTGCGAGGAACCGACACTCTGGTCTGATGAAACCAGGATTTAACTGTCCGGCCTCAAAAAGCCTCTAAACACCTGCTGATTTCCCCAAACTCCTTTACATGTTTCATCATCTCACAGCAGAAGTGAGATTACGTTCTCATCTTTATCACACTTCCTGTTTTTTTAAGCTTTAAAATGATGTTTGTATCTTTCAAGCAAGAAATTATTTAGATTTGGAAAAACACGATTTTATCAAATATCGCTTGTTGGAATTGAAGGTGAAGCCCCAACTTTATCATTGTCTCTAAATCAGCATTGTTGTGCCATCGCCAAATGGAAGCCAAATTATCTTGATCGCCCCCCTGTGGCTGGCTGCAGTATAACTCATAACCCCGCCTCCTCCATTTTTTTTTTTTTGCAGAATTGTTGTACAAAGGGAGGAAGTGGACACATGTGGCATCGATAGTTGTATACAGGCATCAGCAAAGCATTCAGCAAAGCAGATCATCAAGAGGTCTCACACACACACACGCACTCACACACGAACACACAAACGGACACACAAACACAGACTAAGCCTTATCTGTCAAAGAATAGAAGCAATGTTCCATTTTACTTCTCCTTTCCTTTTCCTCTCTTAATGAAAACCTGCAGATTCGGGCCCTTACGTGATAAAAAAATCATTATTCTTCTGCCCATAACATCTTATAACCCCCTTGAGTTCCAATTCATTATCCAGCATCCGAACAAATAATAGCTGAGGGACAACCCGAGGTTGCTCTCCTGTTTGTTCTCTTTTGTAATCAAGGTTAAAAAGGACGCAGCTCAGCGATAAGATACCAAAAACAGTTACTGTGCGATCAGAGCTGTGGATACTTCCCCGACTCTGCTTTCACCGGTGGACTCGGGAGAAGTAAAAAAAGCTTCAGGGGAATTTTTACCTGCATCGTGACAAAAGTTTGGAGAAAACGGGTTTCGCTTCAGTGAGTCAATTTTCAACCACAGCATGTATCTATTCAAGGAGTCTGGTCCGTCAGAGATGCTCCTTAATCCGTCTCCCTCGCAGCTTTGTAAAGACCTCTCTTCACCTCCATCACCGCGCTCTGAGACGTTTGGATCTGACAGCCGAGGCTCCTGCCCCCCCCCCACCCCGACGTGCCTGCCGGCCCTGTTCTTCTTCTTCTTCTTCTTCTTCTTCTTCTTTCATTTAACTTCTCTTCTTCCCTCTGTGCTGCGGGGCACAGTGTGTCATCACGCCGTGCAGGTACTGCTGACAGGGTGTGACGTTTCAGGTGAGAACGCACAAAGGCCCCCACAGGTCACTTTTGTTCATTGTCAAGCTGAGATCACACGGCCTAAACATTGTGTGTAGGTGTTAATAACTTAACTGCCTTGTCACTGCTGAGCGTCAGTCAGTCTGCAAACAACCAGATGAGCCATTCACTTGTTCTAAAAGGACTAGGTCTGCGTCGCAGGCTCCTCACAGATCTCCTGTTCTACTTATTATCTCTGTCTTGATTCTGCTGCCTGAGAGGATTCAACAATACAGCAAATATGGAAAATGCTTCTGCTTTAGACTCACTTATAATAAATCCACTATTTTCGGTGCCATTAAATTGAACTGAAAATATTCTTTTTGGTGCAACAACATCACAAACAGAGAAAACAGTGTGTTCCTTCTGTTTCTTTTGAGATGCACTTTTTGAGTTGAAGGCTTTGACAAATGGAATAGTTATTTATTGGTTATTTGATAGGGGCAGTAAATGTATGAGGGCACAGTTTAGTACGTCAAATTGATTCCAGAGGCTGCACAGGAAGTTCGGGGGGGCAACATACAGATAGTTTATGATAGATTATGTGTGCCGCCCCTGATCTGGATCTTCACCAAAATGTAATGAGTTCATCCTTGGCACATGCCACTCTCCTTCAAAGGTTTCATGAAAATATGTCAAGTAGTTTTTTTTTGCATAATCCAGCAAACAAACAATCACGTAACCTCCTTGGCAGAGGTGATAATGTCCTGAGCCTGAGTGTAAGGGTTGGAAACCTCAGCTTGCTCCACTACAGAGGCTCTCTGAGTGATACACAAGGTAAACAACCTGCAGGGACAGATGTCTTAACTCACTGCCACCATATAACCACCGCTATCTGAAAAGAGGAGCAAATAACAACATCTTGTATCAGCGTTCAGTCGGCGGAGCGCTCTCGAGCGGCAGTCAACTGCTGCCATGGGAAACACATATCCCCATAAGCCTGCAGCTCAGATGCAGTTTTCACAAATGTGTTAAAAAAAAATGGTTTTCTACTCTGGAAAAATACAAGCTGCAGTCTCATTATCATTCTTATTCCCCTGCAGGAAAGAGAGGAGGATGGAAAGTTCGATCAGAAAACTTTCAGGTTTGTTTAGTAAATATTTGTTGGCAAATTAAATGAAGTTTGGATATTGCTTTGCTGCTGGATGCAGGCAGCTGTTGTTTCCCCTTCTCCCGGTGCAGGTTGTATAGATAATATAAATATAATGAATGCATTGCTGGATTTTCACTAAATTTGATGGGAATACTTCCAAATAGTTTGTTTCTGAAGCTGATCAGAAAATGATTCCTCGTCCTATAAATCAGAAAGTGATCGTCAAATTAATGCAAAGTTTTGAAAGTATCCATACATTCTGTAGGACTATAAATAGAAAAATTGCTTTTATCTATGAAATTACATTACAATATAAAAAATATTTCCTGATTGAAGTACTGACAGTAATAGACTGTACTTATATAGCAATCTTCCTGTATCATAAACCACTCAAAGCACTTTTCCCACATACATTTTATACAGCGGGGGAATAATCATCCCTCTGGAGAGTGGATGACCCCCTGTCTACATCTGGAACATGCAGTTTACCTCCATTGCTATACTTTGTTCTTTTCTCAGTTTCCTGTAATAAGCACGGTTTGGTGAAAAATATAATATTCACTGTCAAATACATTTGAAAGGTTGAACGCTGGATTACTCAGCAGCCATCTCTGAGCAAATCGAGTGTGCGCCCTTTCGATGGAAAGTAGATGGAACAACCGGGGAACCAGGCCGAGCAGAGGGACGCCTCCCACTCGGATGGAAGACCGGCAGTGCATCTTGACGCTAAGCTTTCGGAAGCAGCCACCCAGAAGTTGTAGCCCGAAGCCAGAATTATGCAGCTCCGCTCTCGCAGTCAATCTTAACTGTGGCACTTCTGGCCTCAATGCGCAGAGCCAGCATCTGACACCTGCTGCCGTCCTGGGATACAGGTGCACGTGGTCCCCTCGGGGCATCAGTTAGCAGCTCAGCCCATCTCCCGGTCGCACGGCCTGGGGACAGACAGGAGCGAAGGCATGTTCGACTTATCTGATGGACTGTGGGCGGAGGAAGACACACGTGGCGAGATAAGAGCTCAATGCTTTTGACACAGCGAGAAATACAAGATATTTTTTTAAAACATTGTCAACAAGACAAAGACTAAACTGTGACAAATTGGCTGTTATATCCTGGAAGCACCTATAGCGCGTGTGAACTGTCACGACACAATTAACAGAGCCCTCCTGATGAAGTGGAACATATCCAGCTGGAGAACCTTGAGAGGAGAACAATTCAAGGCAGCTTTAAAATGGTCTCCCTTCAACTGTGAGGAGCTTTTCACAGAGAGCGTTAAGAGCTCGGGACCGAACACCAGGGCCATCATCCGCTGACGCCCTCTGCCAGAGCCACTTTCCACCGGCGCAGCTTAAAACATCCTCTTTTTTTTTGGGGGGGGGGGGTACAGTCAAATTGTAAGCAGTGCTCTTTGAGTGTCAAGGCCGCGTGTCGTGCTGCTTCAAAGACAAAGGCCCGGAGAAGTCAGAGCCTCTGCTTTTGTTCAGTCACTCGGAAGACAGTGCTGCGGAGCGTTTCTGCTGTGGCAGGAGTTTTCTGAAAGCACTGGGGAAGAGAATAAAAAAAAAGAAGGAGGGCACAGAGTGAGATCAGTGAACAGCCTCCACTTTCCCAGAGAGGGAGCTTTCCAAAGGTCACAATGCCCATTCACACACCAATTTACATTGATCAGCAGTCTCCGCGGTTGTTTATGCATCAGGGGGTTTTGCCCAGAAACCCTGCCATAAATCAACCATGCACCGAATCCAGCGACAAGAGGAAAAAATGAAAATCTCCAAAAACCCACTTTCCACGTGAAAACACTCTCAACAAAAGCTGCAGTCGATGTTTCTGTTGGAAACTGTTTGGTTTTTCCCTCCCCAAGTTTAGTTCGCATTTGATGTAGATCAAAGCCCGGCACATTTCACACAAAGAATCAGACTGTGAATCCCAGCGGTCACTTCAAAGCACCGACGAGATAAATAAATAAAAGCGGGGGAAGATAAATTGTGTTTGACATGTATTCAGTCAGTCTGTGTTTCAACGTCATGGAGCTATTTGTCCAATTAATATATCAGTGTTCACTAGTTTAGTCGGGGTAAAGTGAATAATTGCTGTAATGACTCAATCAGAGTTAACCTCTGTTTCGCTCGGGGAGACTCCTGCAGTAGATGTGCTCGCTTCTTCCGTGCATCTCCATTTGTTTTCCCAGGATACAAGATAATAGACTTTCACGTTCTCCGCAGTGAGCTGAAGACCTGCTGTGCATTCAACACGCCATACACACACATGTATATTCATAGGCACATGAACTTGGAAATAGTGTGTAACAAATAAATTATCATGAAGCATCAGTTGATAGTCTGGCAGTTCAGAAAGTGAAGCCAATACCTGAAGGGCCTGAAACGTGTATTCTCTGAGATGACCAGCAGAGGGTGAGTTCTCTGGTTTCTTCGTTGTTTTATAACGTCAGTAAACTTTTTATGATCTCAAAAGCTAGTTTCAAGTCTTCTTCAAAACTGCATGATGCTCATTTTGTAAATGATGGTCACATAAAGATTGAAATGGACGATAAAAACAGTTTGCATTGGGGCATGGATACTGTGTGATTGACGGCTTTTACAATGGTTGCAGGCATGCAGTGTCTTCGAGTTCTCAGTCCAGCTCACCCCCCCCTGAGGTTCCAAATATGGGCTTCAAAAAAACCAAGATGGCGCTGGCCAATGTGAAACTAGTGGCCTCAGAACAACAGTTTGCATCATGGTGTGTTGCCAATGTTGTTTTTCTCAAGTAAACCTATGAAAAGTTCAAAAATATCAAACTCAAACTACTGGTGTTGCCTGTGCTGCCAAAATCTGATACATCTTATTCTAAGGACCTATTTTCCAAAAGCTACTGCAGACACACCCCTGAGCCACAGGGTTGTACTGGGTTTCTTCATGATGATAAATAACTACAAAGTCCATTTTATTTTGAGACAGTGTCACAAACACAGTCCCACTGCAGTGAATACCTCTTTCATTGAGATTAACATCTTTGACTCTACAGCAATGCCGGCGGCTGTGTGAATTATAACGCAGCAGTGCTTTGAGCTAAATGCTAATGGCAGCACACTGACACGCTCACGATGACACGGGTAAAACTAAGCAGGTGTAATTTCATCACGATTGCACCACAGCGACTGCAAACCACAAAATACAATCTGTAGAAACCCTCATAGCCCTCCTTCTGATTATTGTGTGGATTTTTCAGTCTGGACCAACTGACCAGCTCGGCTTTCCCTCCGGCCAAGCAGCGGTAACATTCAGTTTTAATATTTCAGACCTGAACTCAAGACACAGATGTTTCCAAAAGGTTTGTTTATGGTAGAATTTTCGTGAAGCTGGTTTTGGGAGCGGGACGAGGAGCTGAGCAGGAAACTGAGGCAGGCTTGTCTGCACATTGATGAGCTGGAGCTCGCAGACAACATGGAGAGTTAGGCCAGGCAGGGGAAAATAAAGGGAAGGCAGGCAGAGGTAAACCTGACGCACCGGCACACAAGAGTTAAAACAACACGCGATGACTCAGGCAAGAAAACCAGGAGATGGCTGAAGGGCAACGCGTCAGGTGAACGGACGTCTGGCAGAGGGAAGAGCCGAGGTTTAAATACTGCAGGAGCTTGTTGAGCTGACGACACGATCAGATGCAGGATGATTGGCAGAGGGAGGAACTGAGGACACACACACACACACACACACACACACACACACACACACACACACACACACACACACACATGCACACCCCATTATCCTTTTACCTAATGATTTTGTCAATAAAAACCATTAAGTGTCCTCTTCCTCCACACAGGTGGCAACCTGCCACTGCCACAATATGGAAATAGATTATATAAACAGTAATGCATGTTTGCATGAAAACAAGTTTCACGCCGAGATGCAAATCTGTTTGTTACGGCAGCAGCTGCTGACCTGTCAGACTACTCTATCAAACAAGACAGAGCTTCCAGCCTCTGCGTCTATTTCCGCTGCTCACTGTTTCACATCATTTGATTAATGACATCAGAGTTTAAAAAGTACAACCTGAAACTTGGGACACAACATGTGATGGATGTGATGAGATACTGAGGGAGGTGAGGAAGAGACTGACGGGGCCGGAGGGGCTGAGAGGGAGATTCCATCAGATCAGTGATTGAGATGCAGAGCAACCGGGACGGACACGTTGAGGAGCTGCTGATGTGTCATCGATTGGCACTTTCACACAGCGAGGGCAGATTCCACATCAGGGCTGAGGTGGTACGTTCAGAGCTGGCAGCCATTCCCATGTGCTTAAAGGATGTATTTAATTAATGGACAAAACAAGGGTGCATGTTAAGCAGGGGCCGAGCAGAGCAGATCGAAAAAATTGTGACTCGAATCGTCGACAAATTGCATCGAAGCTTGGCAGCGTCGACAATCGATTCATTAATTACGGTGGTGTGTGATAATCACAGAGGCACGGTGATGACGCTCCCACTTTGATTAACGATTTTACTGGGAATAAGTCCAAGCAAATGTGCCAGAACGGTGACATTAATAGCATAGCACTTCCGACGTACAACTGTTTAAATGTGTATTGATGGGCCGTGTTAAATGGGTTAAAAAGACAGGGAGCAAAATGAATGTCAGCGCCCGTAAACAATCAAACATTCAATTGTACATTCCTTTCCACTTAGCTACTGGGGTCGGCTGAAAACAATCCATTTTAAAAGCCACTGTCTCAGGAGCGCTGAATCTGTCTTTTTGGGATATCGTTAATGCACCGTTGACTCATCGCCATCACGCTGAAAGCCTTAATGCCTCATCCGTACACGAAACGATTGGATTTCTGAAAGTTCCCTCTCTGTATCTTCCTTCCCCGCCTTCAGCTCCACGTCTGGAGTTTTCTGTCTTTCTTCTTCGGCATTACAAACACAGCAGACGTCTTCTGGAGAAAAAAAATATACGGCGTGGCACAGATTGATTACAGGTCTCAGCTTAGACATCAGAGACTGCCGCAGTGTACGGATGTTGCTGAGAACTGAGAAAAGGATAAATCTACCAGTATGAGCGCGTCTGGTTACACATCACAACACCTGAATCTAGCCTCTTCCACCAAGGACGTTATGTTTCCACCCCTGTCCGTTGGTTTGATTTGTTGTAAACAACATTACACAAAAATCTTAGACTTATATTTACCTTTCAGTCTCAGTGTCCCCTCAAGTTCGGCCTGTATCGTTGATTACGAGGCCAAGACACTTGATGACGCTAAGGAGCACAACTGAGGATATGTCCCACTAGCACCTGCTAGCATCTACTTGTGATTGCTAACTTAAATTGGGCAAAAGACCGTTAGACGTAGAAGGGATATTCACCATCTAGTCCTATATTCTAAAATGGTGGAAGGATGCGATGGTGGGTCAGGGAAGAGCCCCTTACATTTTGTTTCAGATGTTGATCCAGGATTTATTTTTCACTTTCTCTGACATTGGGAAAATCAGGCTTTTTTAAATAACCAGTATCTATAAGTGTGTGAAATGCTGCCTGGGGAGAGGTATACGCACTAGAAAAGGTAGAATGGAGGTGTGAGTTATAATTTCTTTATGGTGGTGCAGTGGTTAGCACTGTTAGCTCACAGCAACTTGGTCCGGGGGTCTTTCAGTCTGGATTTTGCATGTTCTCCCTGTGTTCTCTGGGTTCCCCGGCTCCCACAGTGTAAAAACATGCTGATGGGGGGGGAGGTAAATGTCAGTGTTGATCGGCTCCAGCTCTACCTTCGACCCTCACAGGATTAGCTGTACAGATAATGGATGGATTAAAGGAATGTTTTGTTTTTCATCGACAAACTGACGAGAGGGTTTGTACGTGATAATGTTTTGTTGTGTAAATCTCTGTCTGTGGACCCCGAAGCTGCTTATCAAATCATTTTCCCATCAATCACAAGCACAACACTGCAGCACACATGTCTTCAGGGGGGAACACGTTTGAGAGCAACTGCTGCAACCGCTTACTGAGAGACAAGCATCAAAGAGACAGAATGGAAACACAACTCGTTTGTGCGCTCGGCCATTTATAGCTGCCTCTCTAGCACAGTCTGAGGGGTTAAGTTGAGGCAATCGATATCTGCCTTCCTCCGTGCTCATATGGTTGCTCGTTATGTAACGGAGTGGCATTGAAGTGAGTTGCATGTTTAGCAGGTTAATGTAGTGTTGAGAGGCTGATGCATCATTAGCTTGATGCCTACAGGGAGAAACGTTCGGTTTTCAAGTGGTACAAATCAAGTGTTTGGTTTGATTACACAGAACAAATCTTTGAAAGTTGGCTTTCATCCTTTCAAAAGGCCACTCGAGGTGATATTCTTACACACATAGTGTGAAGGACTTACGTTTTTTAGTGATTCAGGAAGAAAACCAGTCAGTATATATACATCATTATATGTTTAGCATCTTGAGCTTTGATACCCCATCTGCTTAGCTCTTGGCAGAACAACAGATTCTTTCTCTCTCCAGTCGTACAACTTGTATTCTGATTCTTTTCATGATACATTATACCAATGTTTCCTCAACCCTCAGTCGGTTCACTACATTTGATCTAAGACATTGCTGCAGGAACATGATCAAATGTACATCTTGGCCTTCAGCTACAAATTCTAATCTATCCATACACTCTAAAGTTAAAGACGTTGATTTTACCACCACAGTTGTTCAAGCTTTGTACCAGCAAAGATAAATATCTAGGGCATGCTAATTTCCACATTAGTCCTAACTATAACCATTGGACATGAATCATTTAAAATGAATGCAATTATAAGGACAAGGTGCTGGTAAGTGGAAACACATAGCAGGCAAGACCGTTTTCTTTATAATGAGTTCTGCAGGGTTGTGTTTTAGGACCACTACTGTTTACTTTTCATATATATTCAAACATTTCAACCTCAAAAACGAATTTATATGATTCAACAAATTTCACAAAACAACAGGATCTGGATATTTTACAAAAAAATATATATATATACGCTGCCCTTAGTTCTCCAGGATCATTTTAAGGGTTATACGAGACTTTTAATCAATATAGAAGCTAATATTTTACATTTAAAGACATAGTGGATTCACATAAAAGCATCATGAGAAGATATTGAAATCACAATCTTCTGTATAAGTTTGTAATATATATAGTATATAGTCTATATTTTAAGTCTATAAAGTCTTAGTTTTGTATTTGACTGTTTTTTAGTGAGTAAGCTCTTTCTACCTTGCTTTTGTCTTAATTTAACTATTGCACTGCTGAGCCGATCGGTTTTTCTTGTCCAGCACCTTCCATTGTGCTGTTGACCACATATTTACTGCATATAACCAATAGAACCTGAAACATGATATGTTATAACCCAAGCTTAACTGTTCCATGCATCGGTTGCTGGTCTGAACATGAGTTTATCTTACCATTTGTTTGAGATCTTTCAGAAAACAAAGTCAACACGGCTTTGACCTGTCCACCACGGTGCTAAACCAGTAACACCACAGGTACACCAACACACAGCGCAGCATTGAATAGACCTGATAGATCCGTTTTTCCACATGTTGTCGACACCTTTTCTGAGAACAGTTTGTTTTGGTCCAAGACGCCGGTGCTAGTGCGACATCTAATGGCGGAAACTTCTGTAGTTATAACCCCTAAGCAGGAGACATATCATAGGGGCCTCTGGGCTTCACAAGACTTACAAGACTGCCCCATGCGATTTGCCCACTCTGCCAGAATCAGCACGGTTCAGGTCTGTCCCGAGGGCCAAGGTTCTTGGCTCTGCCCAGTCAACAAATGTGATTACTCTGCTGCCAGAGCCACTCTGCCTCTGGGAGTGTTTGTATCACTAAAATTTCAATCTGTAGAATATGTAGGGATTCTGTTTGCATGTTAATGAAGCGGTGAGAGTTAATAAATACTAATGCTACCTTCTACAAGCACATGTGGTTGAGAGACGTTAATTACAGCGCTGCAGCTGCTCAAACACAAGGTATTCAAATGTTTATTTTTTATGATAGATGTGAAAGCAGGATAATTTGTAGACAATAAATTGAAATACTTCAGCCGTAAAAAATGAAGTACATTAGCATCCTATGACACAGCCCCACTGACTGATTGGACATCCATCTTCATATTGCTGTATACCAGTGCCGTGGTGATAATAAACTGCTGGCTGCCATCATAATGTCTTACACACGGCATCAATTCTGCAGCACAAGATGCTTAGCAATGCCAGCCACATCCGACCAAGACATTGTTCCAAAGCTCTGCAGAGGGAGAGACCCATTTGTAATGAGTGGCAGCGGAACGCAGAGTGTGATCGAGAGCGACACTGAGAAGGAGAGAAAGAGCCAAAGATGGAGCGGGATGGGAGTGGATGAGGGATAGTGAGCTAGGATTGCAGGACTGCGTCAGGCATGGGAGACGGCGAGATCAATTCTGGACGAAATGAGAAAGATTGATTTGGGAGTGAAACAAAGGAAATGGTGACAAGGGGAGATGGGATTGAGAAAGAGGGAAGGATGTCAGAAGAGACGTCACTTGAAGGTGACTGTAGGCCACAGGAGGAAGTGACAGACCATTAAAAGAACACTAAGACTGTTTCATGGTCAGATATTTAATGTGTCCATCAAGAATATTGTTCTCCTAATGTACTTTTCACTCTACTCGTGATCCTTTTTCTCGTTGTGGTTTCAGTTGGAGGTTGATTTAGTATTTTTTAATTTTGTCTAATTATATTTTGAGATATGAATTGCCCTCCATCATTTATTAATTTGTTAAATTCATCATTATAATGAATGCATCTATTTCCTTTCTTCCCTTTCTCTTTCCCGTAGCAGTGGCAGTTTTACTGTTCCCGGTGGAGAAGAACAAAGACCGTTTGTTGCAATGAATGGAATCTTTCAGAAAGTCCCAGATGGCTGTATGTCATATTGAAGTTGAACATACATGTGTTAATAATAGATTACGATATATTATTTAAAGAAGCTGTATACATGAATTAAAAGAAATATATCATCATAACTCTTAAGCAATCTTGTATTTTTTTAACCCTAAAATACGTGGCATTTGTACTTGACACTGGACATAAATCATTAGGTGTGGATTACAGTTTGTATACTAAGCAGATTTATTGAGCATTAGTTCTGCAGGGTTCTGTTTTAGGCCCACTATAGTTTATTCTTCAGGTGTATTCAAAAATCTTAATCTCAAAAACAATTAGTGTCTAACCTCTGTTTTTTCTCTCTTTCACTTTAGCTGTAAAAAACAGAATGTGGGTCCTTAACTCATTCACTCTACAATAAGCTATTTTAAGGCTAAGCTACTTCCAGGTGGTACAGATTCCATTGTGACCTCATCTAGAAGTAACACAGTTACACACGAGTGTATGTGTGTATCAGCGTTATCACACAAGTTAGTCTTCCGTCAGTTTGTCTGTCTTTGGCCTTTCGCTCTCCCTCTCTCCTGCACTCATCCATCTACTCTCTCTTTTACACCTCAGGCAAAAAGCGAGGTTGCTATCCTCATTAACCTCCCTGCCTCTTTCCAGCTCACCTCAGGCCAGCCCCACCTTAAGCTGCACTCATTACTGCTGAATCAAGCTGGGGAGACAGAAGCTGGAGCTGGGGAGCGAGGAAAATATGAAGTGGGGGGATCGACAAACAGTCGGCTGGAGAGGGAGGACCGTCATAATGGATGACAGAGAGGGAAATAAAACGAGGTGAGAGACAACAACTGGATACCAAAAAAAAATCTGCGATTCTCCCGTGTGGTTGAATGAAAAAAGGACAAAGGAGATAGAGAAAGAGGGATGACAGGGGCAGAGAATCCATTACGGGGAACTCGGGAGTGGCTCAAATGATGTGTGAGCCGGTCATAAGCAGACATGCTCAAAGCTTAAAACCATGGCAGTTGGCGTGGTTAGCCGTGATAGATATCTACTTTCAGAAACCTGTTATTTATCACTGCCACATTTCTGCTGGCTGCGAGACGGCCGGAGTCTGACCGGACTGAACTGCTCTCCTGTGTCTCGCTGAGCCGGAGTTCAATAATCCCCACAAACATATCATGGATTAATGAGTTGCCGCTTAAAGTGCAACAGTTATGATTACAAATGGCTGCAAAAATTCCTCTTGATGATGACGACACACACCATTTTTTCCGCTCGCCATTCTTTCGAGATCTACGAGATATGTGGGTGATTAATGGCCGAGGGAATGTTCTTGAAGCAGTATCATTAAGAATTTTTTAATTAGTCGGGGGTGGTTTGTGGAGTGAGACGCTGCACTTATTCCTGGACCGAGGGAAAACGACTCGGCAGCAAAGCCTCGTCCTCGCGGCCAATAGGCAACTAGTGGACGCTAACTAACTGAAGTGGCACGAAACGCGACCCTCCGATCTAACATCGGCCCGCGCTGATGAAGTCATTATGCTTGTATGTGTCATTTTACTTCTACTGGGGCGTGTACCAGTGACTTGCATCTAGAAAGTCGGAGCGTTGCGGCGATGGAAAAATTTGATGGAGTGGTGAATTAAAAGGAACAGAGAATGGCAGATGCATTTTGAGAGCCTTGAATGAGAGGGAGAGGTAGAAAATGAAAGAGAGAGAGAGAGAGAGAGAGAGAGAGAGAGAGAGAGAGAGAGAGAGAGAGAGAGAGAGAGAGAGAGAGAGAGCAGGCAGACACGATTTAATTCCATCATCTATTACAGCTCGACTCGCGGCTTTGATCTGGCTTCAAGGCCGAACTCGCCGACGCGGTCAGGCTCCGCTCGCTCCTTAAAAAGGTGACTCCCCCTGCACTGTTCCATCATTCTCCATGAACATATGCCGGCGTCCGCCCACACACACTTACGCTTACACACACTCATCCTTTGGTTAGAGCAATTAGCAGCCTTGACCAAGATAGAGTACAGCATTTATACTTTGACTCTCAGAAGGGAGAAACGAAAAGTGTTTTTTTCTCTCTCTCAGTCTTTAAATCTTCATTTGCTGAATCTCATGCCAGGGTTGGCCGATGTCATCTCCTCTTGAAATTCAGATGCAGCTCTTCAAATTTCAAGGTGCTTTACACGTGTGGCATGTTGCAGCAGCAGCAATGAGCGGTGAAAACAAAAAGTCGATAACAACACCAACTTCTGAGGCTTTAACGGCGATGGGTGATATCAGCGATGGAAATAACCCAAAGTAATAGGTTGCGGCTAAAACATCAATTATCTCGAATTAGAAACAGACGCCTCTTCCCTTCATGACTCTTTCTCTCAGTTGAGAAAGTTTACCGAGGATTGAAAGCTGATTAAATTTCAACAGGAGGAGATTTGATGTCAATTGACCCCGTCATCTTCTCCTGACCCACCGCTCTGTTCTGTTTCCGTCTCATCTTTTTCACGTCCATCAAGTATCCCATCCCACAGCCCCCTATCCCTCCTGCCACTGATCCAACTATCAATCTCCATCCGTAATCCCCTACATGAATCTCCCATCCAATTCCCCTCTCGTCCAATCTGCAGTCCTCCATTTCTCTCTGTGGGCAGGGGGGGCTCACATCACAATTTCCTCTCAAGCTTCTCCCTTTCTTTTTCCCTTCTCATCCCATATCTTCCTCTCTAGCTCCCCCCCCCTCCCTGTCTTTCTGCTTCCTTGCACCTCTTGGGATAACATAATTCAGAGGACAAGCCTTTCGAGACCAAAGGCTGCTCGCTCGCTCTCCCTCCGTCCTTCTCTCCTTCAATCATTTCTCAGCGAGGTTCTCCGGGGGACAGTGATTACAACCAAGTGACTGCCGCCTCTGCCGTGCCAATTAATACGGGGGTCTTTTAGATAGAGCAAGGGGAAAGAGGGGAAAAAGTGTCCGTGCTCACATCTCCATACATTATCATACTAAACAGGGTGGTTGGGATGTCACAGCCCAACTAGAGCTCTACAGCAGACACTTCAGGGACAGGTTCCCATGGCCTCCCGAGTCAGACATGTTTGTATAAAGTGCTCCGCTCCCCAAAACAGGCCTGGCAAGGTGTCCTCCTGTGTTTGTCCTTACAGTCAAGGTGCCAACATCTCACATGAAAGTATTGGACTGCTTTATAATCAGTTTGGAAGGGAAAGTACTCTAATTTCTGCTCAGGGACTAAGTTAACCAAGAAGAGTGCACCAGGTGTCCCACTCCACAGCCAAGTATTCTAAGGCCAGATTGGATATGTGATACCTCCAGCAGGTTTTGGGTCTCTCCCGGGTTCTCCTTCTGGTGGAGCATGCCCGGTAAACACAAGGTGCCAAGGAGGAATCCTGACGACTTGCCCCAACTACCTCAACTATCCAATTTCAATGTGAAGGTTCAGTGGTTCTTCACTGAGCTCCCTCCCCATGTATGAAATCTTCTTGTTTCCTGCTTGTACCTACAATCTCGATCTTTCAGTCATTTCTCCTCTGTGAATTACCATCGTATCATGGTGGAGGGGTTTGTGTGTCCTTGTGAACCTGCAGGGACTTAGTGTTGTTTGTGGAACCAGCCCTTATCGGGCAAAATGGTCCCAGACAAGGTACGAATCAGAAAACCCTTATGTAGAGGCACCATGGAGTTGGTGAACCCATCCAGAAAAGGGAAACCAGGGCCGTCTCCTGGAGTCAGACCCGGGAGGGGAGCTCACTGGCGAGCATCTGGTAGACCATCCCAAAACAACAACATGGAGCCACCACCACGTGGACCCACTACTCATGGGGAAGGGCCTTCGGGAACAGTGCTGTTGAAGTCAAGAAAGCCAGGGACATTTCCATCTTGCATCCTTTAAATAGCTTGCTGCAAAATGTGGTTAGGTCACAATACATCTTACTTGCCTCACTTTTCCTCCCTCGCTAAGTAATGATGCACATACTGTGGACAGTCAGTCAAACTCTACCATTGATCATGAGCTACAGCAAAGCCCCAATCACTGGGACTTAACACTCAAAGAAACAAGAGAAAAATCATCTTTGCTCTGACCTCACCATGACAGCCCGAGCAGCTTGTTAGGTCAGAACAGTGGGACAGACTAAAACATGGTCGCTCAGCGAAGTCATTAAACACAGAGACTGTGACAGTGTAACTTTTTTTTTTTTTGCATTTGAATCAATAAGTAGAAAAACGAGTTGTTATAAAAGTCGCGGCCGAGAGACTAAAGGTAAAAAACGAGCAAATCTACAAAAGGTCAGAGCACTAAGATGACTACTCTAATTAGTGTTGCCTTCAAGGAAGAGGAAGTCGGCCTATCCTGTGAGACCAGTGAGGCCTCAGTGCTGCATTATGTTCCATCCCCTTTAAACATTACTGCTGGACAGAAGCTTTTGCCTTCACTTGAATTTTGCATCACTTAGCCTTCAGCCAACATTTTTAATTTAGTGAGCAAGCAAACACACACACACACACACACACACACACACAGACACACACATTTCTAACATTAAACTCATACTTCCCTCTGCCTCTCGTCCACTGACCTTTATTAGATTTTTTTGGTCTTTTCGAGTTTTTCTCTTTCTCTGTCTGAACAATAAACGTCTTTTTCCAGCATGTAGTATTAGTTATGAGTCGTCTGAATGAGTCTCAGTATTTCCAAGTCTCCAGAATCCTCTGCAGTTCAGCCAAATGCTCATATTAATGATTATTAGGTCGATGACATTTGAAAGCGTCGCACCAGACGGAGAAGATGAGTCTAAACTGAAGAGCCAGAGGATATAGAGCGATAACATCCAGCTCCTTTCCTTTCCTGTTTATTCCAGCCCTGGGCTTTTACCATACAAAACCTATGATAAACCCATTCCGATGGTAAAGATGTCACTGTACGTGTAATACAAAAAAAAAACACAATGTCTCTGTCTGCAAGCATGGACGCACATTGGGATTCAGCCCTATGAAATCCACCGCGGCCTCCTTGCAGAGCCGCTTCCCCTGCGCTCTGGATGTCACCCGCTGTGATGGGAGCTGCGCGGTCTGAGGGTAATTGGCTTTGTAAGACCTGAGTCAAAATGCAAATTCGTGTCAACATTTCTGCAGGTGTTTTCTCCTCCTCTCGTCGAATGACTCGGAACAACGCGGTGCAAACAAACTGCAACTTGTGACAGGTCTATAAATAATATCTGGGAGTACACGGGAACCCAGCTGAACCGCTGATTGCAATCACGATTTTCCATTAACGAAGCTTTGTAAACAGAATGCACGGTGTGGGTTTTTTGCCGGGATCGGTGTTGTGAGCGTCACGCAGAGCCGGTGTCTCCGCGCCACTGTACAATAAGTGTCCTGCGGCGAACACTGTAAGTCCAAATGAGAGGAGGAGGAGGAGGAGGAGAAGGAGGAGGAGGAGGAGGAGGCGCTGATTAGACGAACAGCACTCTACTGTGCTCCGCTTGTTTTGAACAAACAATATAGTTACGGGTGTATAATCCGTGATGAATCGGGGTTTCCCTCAGGCCGAAGACTGAGCCTGTTCCCTTCATTCACATATTTGCATTGTCATTGTTGTTATTGTTGCTTTGTTGCTGTTATATATCAATCTATCTGTCTATCTGAAAGGGAAATCTAAAAAAAAATTGCAACGAGGTGGTGGTGAACATCGTCAACATGTCAAACTTAAAAAATAGAGAGTAATAGGTATTTACAAACAAATCCCACACTGTAAATAACTAACGCAGGACTTTGATTGGCTTTTTCCCCCGTTCACCTTTATCTCTCCATCTTCTGGGGAGGATAAGCAGTCAGTTTATCCTTCGCTGTATTTATTCTAACTCTGTCCAAAAACCACTCACCGTCAAGCAGTGGTTTATTACTTATGCACTCAGCGATAATAAAGCATTGATTTGGTTGCGTGGAGGATAAAGAAACAAGTTAATCAGTCAGAAGTGGAATAATTTATCATTTATGAGGGAAATAACAATTTTAGATATGCAGGAAATTCTGCAGAAATGGACCTGGTGGGCAACGTGTCTGTGTGTGTGTGTGCTTATGTTTCTGACTGAGGGGGGACCAAGGATATGATGCAATGACTGTAATGAACTGTCAAATATAGGTTCAAGTTTTTACTTTAGAGAGTTTCACGGCTTCTCATATTATTGCCATGTGTCTGTCTCAGGGCTGCTAGTTTCAAACCTGATCAGCACATCTTGCAAATGGTCTTTTATTGAAAATCAAATCTTTATACTAGAGTCAACTGCATGTTTAGTATCTGTCGCAGCACAGAGACCGAGCGATGAACATGTTTATGAATGCTTCACAAGTACCTCTGCATAAATATAAACTGTCTTCCTAACAGGGTTTATGTCGCCTGCCATTAAGTCAACAGTCAGATCAGATGGTGTTTTCTGTGGCGCTGTTACAACCTGCTCTGACAAGCCCCGTCCACCCACAACCTACAGCTGGGTGACAGATTCTTTAAAAAATCAACGTGAAACGTCATAAGCTGCTTTCAGACATGCACTGAAGTCTGGATATTTTCCTGAAACATATTCAGAGTGGCTGTGGGTGAGGACGCAAATGTCAGAGTCAGATGCTCCAGACAGTTTCTGGAGCATCTCCCGACAGACCCCTGGTGAAACGTCCGAGTGAGGCAGAGCGAGAATACAGCAGGAAAAATGTCTCGGAAATTCACAGCGAGTAAGTGGGCGTGTTGATGTCGCTTCTAACACATGAAGGATGACAAACTGCAAACAAAAGAAAAAGAGGTACCTTACATATTGGAGATATGAGCCAATGCAGATGAGCTGTAAACAACAACACATGATTTCCACAACAAAATGTACATCTTGTGTCCTGCCTCCTGCATGAAAGTGGTTGCAGACACTGACTATGTTTCTATTTATCTGTGTGTGCGGGACATTTTGCTCACTATAGTTTGCAGCGGCAGGTTATGATTGTGCGACAAAGATGATGAACTTGTTGATGAACTCGAGTAGCGTCCACAGAAATGATGTGTTCACCAATGAGCTCACCATGGAACTCTTTAATGAAACACAATCTACCAACTACAAGCCCTCATTTTGTGTTTTGACGACGGTGGAGATCACTGTCAAGACATCCTTTTCAAAATCTCCCCTAGAATGTGAGTTGGGTTGAAATCTGTAGACGGTGAAGGACACTCATGAAGGGGCTAATGAAACCTTATCGAATCAATGTGGGTTTCAAGCCAACTGTGTTGACGTGGGACGGCATCAGAGCGACCGTGTGGCAAAGTGTCCTGGAAACAGAAACCCAACCTCCAGCTGCTCCTGTGTGAATATGAGCAGGTGAATGAGACGGTCCAGAAAAGTGCCATTTAACTCTGTCCATTTCCCATTTCAATTGAGTTGGGAAACAGAAATATGACTCTGGTCGTCTCCTCCATAACTTAGATTTAAATATTTCAATCCGAGATATTACCATCCAGTAGAAATGGCCCCATCTCAACACACATCCAACAAATCACTGCTTCTCATCTTCCTTTTCTCTGAGCGGAGGCATCTGGATCTGTTATCATCGCACTCATCAATTCAAGTTTCTCTCTTTATTGGTCACGTAGATACCTCGTGCACGGCTGCAGGTTTCCTCACTTTACACGCTTCTCCTCCTCCTCCGCTCCGACAATATCCATTATCCGCAGTTGGGTAACATCTGCTCATCAGCAGCACAACCTGTCACTCCGCCTCCTCCTTGTTTCATACAACGTCTCCAAATTACGCGCGCGGCCGCAGGAGTCCATATGGCTCCACCTGCCCCTCGCTCCCCCCTCCACCTCTGTCCCTGTACTTATTATGCCCGCCTGTCCCCCCGTGGACTGTTTTCTCTCTGAGTACTGCAGCAACACCGGACTGGCTATAAATCACATTGCATTATCCCCGCGCCGCGCGTCGCCTCGCTCTCCGCCCGCCCACCGCGCAGCCCCCGATTGGCCGGCGACGCGCCTCCGCCGGCCTCTCTGCGCCGGGCATCGGTGCGATCGTAAATCCCGCCTCCTTCCCCGGGCCCGGTGATTGGGAGGAAGGGCCCCGATCGAGCTGTCGATCACACCTCGCGTCTTGCGCGCCTCGCGTTCGGTGTTTGCTGGCTGCGACGCGCCGAGTGCGGAGCGACGAGACGCGCTGCATACCAACAGAGGCTCCCGGGCTGATCGAGGCACAAGCGGCGACTCGCGACTGGTCAGGACGCACGGACCCTTCATCCCCTTCTCTGCCTGAAACAACCATCTTTTTGTAAAGTCCCTGGACAGCGACACATTGACCTTCTGCTGCTCCTCGTGCATTTTCATAGATTTGTCTCTTTTCTTAAAAAAGGCAAAACTAAGTGTCTGGGATATTTGTGCTTTTTCCTGGGCTGATCATTTTTTTTGGGCTGGCTGAGAGATTCTGCACAGGAGAAGATAAACACCCCCCCCCCCCTCTCCTCTCCTCGCCTGGTCTCCATCATCACAGGGAAAAAGTGAAGACTGGTGTTTTTCCCAGTCACGTGTAGAGACGTTGGGACTATTGCCGCTCACATCCGTCCACTGGCTCCGTGTCTTCACACACCAGATTGTGCGCCACGGCTCGATAAGAGGAGGAATACCGAGGCTGCAATAACAAGCGGAAAATCCATCACAACTCCACCATGGGCTGCCCCCGCTTGTGGAACGCGTTCGCTGGCGTGATCCTGGTTCTGCTGTCGAAAGGTAAGTTCTAACGAGCCACTTTGCCGATGCTGCCTCGCCACGCACACGCATCCTCGCCTTTCATTTTTCAGAAAACGGCGGTGGAGGTGAATACTAATGATGAGGAGGAGAAGCAGAAGAAGAAGGGGGTGGAGGTGGAGAAGAGGGGAGGTAGGGGGCTGGGGTGGGGGGAGTGCGTGTGGGGAGGGGGGTGTTCCTGCCTGTGAATCACGCGTGTCCGCGCTGCCGCTGCGCTCCATGCTTTCCATTTGCCCACACAGATACAATCAGGATAGCGTCGGGAGAGAGAGAGGGGGGGGGGGGGGGGGGGGGGGGTGTCCGCGTGCGTGAGCGTGTGCGTGAGAGCGCAGCGCCAGGTTCATCTCCAAGCCAACCTCGTGGTTCGGTGATGTGCGCGGTGGCCGGTGCGTGTTAAGCTGTTTACTATGCGGGAGAAAAGAAAAATAATAGACTCCCATCCCCATGCAGTCATTTGTGGACATTCCTTTACGTGACGTGAATGGGTCCCGGGTCCCACGCACCACCAGTGCAAAAAGAGGATGGTGTGGGGGGGTGGGGGTCGTTGGTGTAGGTGTGTGTGTGTGTGTAGAGGGGAGGAGGGGATGGGGGTGGGTTAATGTCAGTATATGTGCAAAGATTCAACAAGACACACAAGAGAAAGACTGCGTTTTGTTCTCTCACTTCAAAAACCAAGGTCAAGAGAGACATGGAGATAAATGGTGATGGATGGACAGCTGGGGGGGTTTGGGGTTTGGAAGGGTTGGGGGGGCGTCAAACACAAACTGACTGACTGGGTAGTCAAGCCCTTGATTCTCTCTTTTATCACCGGGATTTAAACCATCTCCCTCACCGCTCCAGGCACGAGGCACAAGCACACTTCATTCATCTGCTCTAAAGATGTCTCCAGTTAAGAGCCTGAAGCGTGTGGAGATAATTTGACCAAATCGTGAGGATTCAGATGACATTTCAAACTGCTTCATCATGACTTACACACTGAGTGGGTGTCGATGTGTTGCTGTCGTCCACAGGAAGCATTAACCGGGGACTATTTAAAACCATTTCCCATTTGTCATCATGTCAACCTCTAATATCCACACAATGCACCTTGGGATGTCCCACCTTCTATTTGCCCCCCCCCCCCCCGCCCATCTACCATAAACGCTCACACACAAATACACCTGGCTCAATTAGTCCTGCCTTCATCCATGGGGGAAATCACTATATAAATAAATTACTCCAGCCCTTAATAACAATAATTGATGTGTCAGAGCAATGAGATGTGAGGTTAACAACCTGCAGAGGCGGACGGGGGGGGGGGGGGGGGCTACAGCCTCCTGCTCGTGAGCTCCTTTCGGGCAGGAGAGCCCAGCTGGTCACGGTTGGCTCACCGCACAGCGAGGCCCTTCTCCGCACCAGGCAGAGAGCAGACGGACAACCCGGCAGGACGCACACAAACACAAAACACAATCGTCACAGACCGACCCCACAACCACATTTAGGTCTCCCCTCAGGCCTCCAGCCCTCGGAACCTGGGGGCTCTGCAGCGTGAAGGTGTTACCAGTCCTGCGAGCCACAATTGAGGAGTGATTGGATATTGATGGGAGCCGTGCACATTGCAGCACATGTGAATCTCATTCATCTCGGAGGTGGATCTCACCCCCCCCCCCCCCGCTCTTACTCCCTGCCGGTCCACAACATGTCCATCTTTCATGGCGGAGAGCATGCATTATAAAGGATGAACACGGCTGTTAAAAGGGCACCAGCCGCTTTACTTGATAAATCATGCAGCACTGGACTAATCCTCTCTATGTGTTCCTGTGATGGTCCGGCCGGTTGTGGTATGTGGTTGCGCAAACGTTTCACCACATCAGCCGAGCAGATTGTTTGTGAGTGATTATCTTCTGCTTAATGATGTATAATGCAACTTCCTCTGAATGATTGTGTGGCTTGGACAGTATTTTATTCATCTGGAGACATGTCTTCCCCTTGGCAGTGGCTATCACTCATTTAGCCACTTCACTTTATGCAGGACACATATTTATTAAGGGAGAGAGCGGGGCGTTTTATCTTCAGTGCCCTTAGAAACAATGAAATCTGTTGCAGTCCTGTGCCAACCACGTTGAAAAAGCAATTTCTGGGCTGTAAAACACCGATTGGCCGTTCAGAGGTAACACAGTGGCTTGGCGTTCGATCGCACGAACCAAGAACCACATGTGGGATGTCAGCTGCTGCCACGCCACTGATTTACTCTCCCTTTTCACTTTAAATGTGTGAGAGCCGTAACTCAAGCAGAGTGGATGGCCAAGTGCAGACTCATCCAAAGAATAAAACAGTATATGTGTGTATCTGGCACACAGCTGTCTGCGGTGAATCAAAACCTGTTTCATCTATGAGACCAGACACGTGCGAGGAATTAAGCAATTTACGACTTTACGGACGTTTTTTCTGTTGTGACACAAACCTGCAAGATCTGAGCATGACAACAGGGCCGTCATTGACTCGGGGGGGAATTGAAGATGACAAGAGAAATTGCTTTTCCAGCAAGGGTCACAGCAGAGGGCGGTTAAGGTTATATCCCAGAGAATATCATGTTAATCCTGTATGTTCATCGTTAGCTGACAGATTTCTGCCCGACAGATCTCCAACAATGCAAATACTGCAAGATATTTATTAATCTAACATGGAAACAGCCCAGCAGATGGTTCTTCCTCCCAACGTGAACTGCCACAAATGGCCTTCCTGGAAGAGGAAGTGTACAAGACAGGAACACAGGTGAACACAGGCAGGGTCGCTTTGTAGCCAACCATTCTTCTTGTTTCAGCAGCATATTGGGGCCAAGTGGGGTCAGTGCGCATTGCACATGTTAGCATGAAGCCACCCCCCCTTCTTCCCTACCCCCTCACAGACACACACACACACTTCCACACACACTCAGCTGGATCACCAGCCTTGGCTTGGGGATGAAGAGAAGGGAGATGCCAGCATCAACAGATGCCTTGCGCTCCTATTCTGGAGGGGCCTCTGCTTTTTCTCCCTCCCTTTGAAATCCATGTTTTCTGTGTGTGCTGTTGTTCTCCGTGTTTGGCTTAGAAGCGCTCAGCCATCCTGGCAGGTTTCATCTATCTGCAAGGGTTGGACCGGGTCTGCATTTGGTCTCAAGAGCCTCGGAGACAAGGGGTTGGAGGTTGAACCAGCCTAGAGTGTGTCTGTGGTCTCTGCTGGGTTTCACTTTCCCCCTTCTCACTGGTGTGTGGTGGCCCATGGTGCACATTCCACATCACTCTCTGAATCTATTCCCCCCCATATAGTGGAGCAGAGATAGTGCCTTAAGGAATTGCCACTGTGCTTTGACCTTGTTCTGACAGGGATGGAAGAGAAGGTGTGAGGTTGTTGTTGTATGCAAACTCCACATAAATCCACAGAGAATCGATTTGTCAAAATTAAAACACCACCCGACCAAAACAGGACAGACTCCACATCAACCAGTTCCATTCAGCCTTTATTACCCTTCATGAAATATGGTCTTGCAGCAAAAACAAACCCACCAAAGCCAGTTAAGCAAGAACAAGTAAGAAAAAAAAACAATAGGCACACAGACAATAGGGTCGTAAAACTTGGACTGTCTTTTTGGGTACCTGCACCGAGTGTAAATTAGCAGTAAAAAAGAAATGTTTGAACCTATTGCACCTGGCGCTGAGACGTTTATATACCTCTGGCCTGAAAGAAGCGGCTCACACTCTTTACGAAGGGGTGGCAGGTTCCAGCAAAAGCAGATTACCAGAACAGACAATAATCCGGAGTCGTATTCATTATTGTGCCCTGAAGCCGTGGTCCTCTGCCTTGTTTCCAATTACAGGCCAGGCAGAGATCTATAACCCGTGAGCAGGTGACCCCACAACCTGCCGCGCCAGAGCTGAACCCTGCATCCCCTCTCTCGTGTTAGCAGCCACTGGTTCTGGTCAGCGCGGGGGGGGGGGGGGGTCACGGGTTCAAATCCTCTGAGGATGGTGAGCGTCTGTGTTGCCAAGCCCGCTGCCCTTGAGATTTCTCCTGTCGGTTTTGATAAACACTTCACCGGGCCTCACATATTGGTTGGGGGGGGATGGTTGGCAATTACACATAGTGTCAGTGTCATAAATAATGATTACAGCAAGGCTTGTTTGCAATTATAATTACAGTTAATATATGGAGTTCAGTGTAATGGAAAGGAACTGGGACCGCTTTCAACCCAGGACAGGTAGTTATACCGTGTTTAATTACTGTAGTAATTCGCTCCGGTACAACCTCCCCCCTGTCCTCCCTGCGTCCCGGTCCCGGCTCAAAGACGTGTGTCGGTCCGGCTGTGAATATGAAAATGAGCTGAGGGCTCCCAGTGTAACAAACGAGAAGGGCCAGTGTTTTATTTAGTGACGGGGGAAGGATCATTCGAGAGGGAGCGGAGTGGCTGTAGAGGCAGGGATAAGTGGAGGCTCATGTACTCACATCAACCATCGGGCCCACGCACCCCCACACACCCCCACACGGAGAAATGAATGTATGCATGGGTACTCTGTGGAATGGTTCCTTTACTTCGACCACTGGGAAGTACGAATTCCACCGACCTCCCCCCCTCAGAAGGCACGAGAAGTAAATCAATGGAGCCGAGCCGTGAGGAAGACGAGGGGACGTCTTTATACATGCACACGTGAGCACAGGTATTAATAACTTTCATTGATTTCTGTTCGATAGTGTTCATTTAGGGGGGATCAATGATGCCTGCAGATTGGAAGGCTCTTCCATTTGGTCTTCAGAGGCTTCAGTACACACTGCAGATAGAGCAGCAGTCTGTCGGGGGGGGGGGGGGGGGGCAGAGAGGAGGAGAAAACCAGATGTTTTCTTGTTTCGCAATGTGCAGATGTTTGACATTTAAGAGAAATGATCGAGGGGGGGGGGGGAGAGAGAAGAGAAAGAGCTGTGTGGTTTTCTTTCCTCTATTCTTCTTCCTTCCAGTCCTTTTTGTGTGCCAGGGAGTTAGCATCATTGGAAACACAATTCAGATTAGTGCAGGCGGCTTGTCCTCGGGGAGCCGGCAGGGACGAGGGTCCCGCTTCTCTCCCTGTCCTCATTACCGAAAGACAAGGAGCTCGCCGGCAAATCAATGGAAAAGGCTTAGGCACTAATGCAGGCCGTGCCTGGTGATGGGACTTTGCTCTGTGTATGTGTGTGTTTTGTCTCTCGCTGTGTGTGTGCATGTGTTTATATGTGTGTGATCCTTCCCTTGTGTGTGTGTGTGTGTGTGGTTGTGTGTGTATGGAAGTTTTGTCCTACAACACAAGGCTGGAGAGAAACATTATTTAAAGTGACGGCCGTTGGACTAACCTCAAACCTCCTGGTGAGCTGCCGTGATATTTACCACCGGGACGCACCGTGGCACGGAAGCCCCTTAATTACGCAGAGATAACGTCAGATCCACCAGTGAATCCATTCAGTCCTGTGCCAACACGGATACCATTGTAATTATAATTGCTCAGGGCATTGTTGCCATGACTACATCTACTACTACTACTACTTCAATAGCCAGAAGATGTGAACGACTTGTTGAGAGCACCTCGGTGTTTCCTGTCAACCGCCCCCTGCAGCGGATACAGGCAACAGAAATCTGCTGAACCATCCACCTGTCTCATCCCAGACCTCGCGCTTCTGGTTGTGTTTACACGGGTAAAACTACCGGGTGCAACAAATGCTAAATAATGGTTTCATGTTTGGGATTTTCAGCCTCCGCCGCCGCCGCCTCTGACACCGCGTGGCGCTGGAGGTGTTCCTGGGTCTGTGCGTCGGGGAAGGGCGGGCGAGAGGGAAGAAAGGGAAATAAATAAAACTGAGGAAAACAGATCAATAAATATTTCAGTGGCTGCTCCCTTCACAGACTCCTCCTGAAGCCACAAGAGGAGGAGAGAGGGAGAGAGAGACAGAGGGAGGGAGGGATGGATGAAGTGCATGAAAGAAGGAGAGAGAGAAAGAGAGAGAGAGAGAGAGAGAGAGAGAGAGAGAGACTAAGGGTGGGATGGATGGATGGATAAAGTGCATGAAAGAGGGAGAGAGAGAGAGAGAGAGAGAGAGAGAGAGAGAGAGAGAGACAAAGGGTGGGATGGATGGATGGATAAAGTGCATGAAAGAGGGAGAGAGAGAGAGAGAGAGAGAGAGAGAGAGAGAGAGAGAGAGAGAAAAGGGAGGGATGGATGGATGAATAAAGTGCATGAAAGAGGGAGAGAGAGAGCGAGAGAGAGAGAGAGAGAGAACAGGGGTAATTGTGGTGCAGACTCTCATTCTCAGTGATCGGGAGAGATGGGGGGGCGAAAGAGAGAGACTGGAGATAATTGTGTTCCAGACCTTAATAGACAGAGAGAGAAGGAATGAGTGAGGGGCGGAGAAGAGACACAGGGTGCGCTAACGAGCGGCACATACCAACACCGTCTCCTGTGGGAACAGAGGGACGCCCTCGAGAGGCCGGGCCCCTGGACTTTGGCACCACACAATAGTGATTATAAGAATCTGGACTCTCACATAATTCTTATTCCTGTCAGGAGTTGGCGACAGACCGTGTGGGTGTGTAGTGTGCGCGGCGAGCAGCTCTAAATGATAATGAGCCGGCCGGCGGCGGAGAGACGGACAAACACGCGCTCGCTATGAATCAGGCGTGGCCCGGTTGTCGGCGCAACCACACTCCAATCATCAGCTGATGAGTTGGTACGATTACACGCGGGGGGGAGTGTGGGGGGGGGGGGGGGGGGTTGCAGCGTGACATGTATGTTTAATACCGCAGGAGGAGAAGAGAGAAACACTACAGAGGGCGGACAGGCCGGAGAAATGGAGGAGTTATGAAAAAAAACGATTTGAAGGAGGGCTGCTGGGAGGGAGGGAGGAAAGAGAGACAGATGGCGTGAGGCGGAGGAGTGGAGGAGTGGAGGAGTGGAGGAGTGGAGGAGTGGAGGAGGGACTCAGAAGAGACGCAACAGGCGGCGATCGAGATGGATTGATTTCAAAGGCGGATGATTGGGTCAAATTTAAAAAAAACATGGGCCGGCTCACTCTGCCAATAAAAAACTATTCGGGGCGATGTTGCTGCGAGTGGGAGTCGAGGAATTGTGTCAGGGTCACTTGTGTGATATTGCGGCTTTAAGGCACTGGTGCTAATGGGATATGCCGCTGGTGAGGGAGTCAGCCCAGCATGGCAGCACACCTCTAATAAGATGTTCATGCCGTGCGCCCACTGGTTCCGAGACTCCGCAGGTGACGTGATTTAACATTGTCAGCATGTGCAGCTACCTATTGGTAGAAAAAAGAAAACATGCAAAACCGTGGAAGCTCGGTGGTTAGAAGTGTAATCACCCTCCAATCGGAGCTTATGTGATTTAGCGATATCCCACAATTCACCTGTCCTGTGCACGGTTGGATTTTCTGGTAATAAAGTGGTCGCATGAGCTCGACATCCTGACAGTAAAGACTCCGTTTGACAGAATTCCACTGAGCCGTGACAGCCACATGAATGCACCTTGGATTCATCTCTGAATCCAGAAGATCACAGCCTTGTTTTCGTTAAACAAAATATCCGATTTGTGAGGCTGTGATGCTTTTTGTAGTTCGTGGGATGTTAGGTGAGATATCATCAAACGTTTGTGCCAAAATAGACAATTAATTAGGTTTGGGAGAAGATGCCACT
This sequence comes from Platichthys flesus, assembly GCF_949316205.1. Lineage (NCBI taxonomy): Eukaryota > Metazoa > Chordata > Actinopteri > Pleuronectiformes > Pleuronectidae > Platichthys > Platichthys flesus. Next base: position 21,639,199 of record NC_084955.1, on the reverse strand, counting down.
GTGTTATTGTGTTATGATATTTCACTAATTAGATTGGATGATGCTAAAAGCCTGCGCCGCACATCCCCCTGTTGTAACGCAGTGAGTGAAATTCCATTAGGGCCTGGACGTGCTTTCGGTGTTGCTGCACAACATTCAACTCAGAAATTATTTAAAGACATTTCAAGGACAACGTTTGCTTTCAAACTGCGCTTCTATCACATTGGCTTTGTTTCTGCACTGAAGGATGTTGGTGAATGAGTCCTGCGTGTTGTGTAATATCATTTCATTTCAGTATTTGGCAAAAAAAATTGATTTATTCTCTTTTAAAAAACATCAATTAATTATTTTTCTCGCCGAGAGCAGGACAGAATATGAGAGAATTTGGCCAAATTGTCGTTATTCAATTGCTTTATGTTTAAGAGATGCATGTTTGAACTGTAATGAACATTCCTCATGCTGTCATCCTTTGCATGGAGCTGGTGTTCACTTTAAAATTAGCAGGTTTTTTAAACGTGTAAACTCGCTAAAAATGTCTTTCCCATTGCCGTTAGAGGAGTTTTCTCACCTCGCTGCCAGATGAGCTCGTTCACCGGGGTGCAGCTCGTTTCCATCACTGCCGATCACAGACGTTACCGATTCAAACCTTCATCTCTTGCAGAGTCATCTGACCCGGGACCTGTTGCCGATTTAATCCATTCCCATGCAGGCAGATGTTAGTGGTATTCTGGACCGCTGGCTCAAACTGCAGCAGATTCTGCAAATAGTCAAACACATTGCATCAATGAAAACAGTTGCTTGAAGCAGATACTCTCTCTCATCCATTGTTCTGGGTTAATGCTATGTTTGATATACTCATCAAATACAGTGCTGGAAGCGCCCGATAGGTTTAGCACATCAAAACAAACATTTTAGCAACCCTCCCTTCGGAAACGACTCTGTGAAATCATTTTGTCACACCAGCAGAACATCACACTCTCTCCTATCAAGGGGGCAGCGGCTGTATCGACGTGACCTTTATCCGGCCAGCGAGCCTCCGAATCCTAGAAGAAATGATGGAGGTGTCAGAAAAGGGCAATTAGCTGCTTAATGTTGGGCAACAGTACTCTAATATAACACTTTCGCTGGCAAGTCAATATCTATACCTGACAGCAGCAGCTGCACCTGGAGACACGGAGAGAGTTATTGGAAATGTTGACATGATTTTCTTTATTCAGGCTCCAGTGAGTCTGATGTACTGGAGATTTACAAAGAAGAAAATCCTCTGTGTAGATTGACAGGTTGAAAGAACGTTCTGTGATAGTGATGGTTTCACACGGGTGTCTAACATGTCTAATTTGGTCATACACCTAATGATGTGATGATTAGATATTTACTTTTGTTTGACAAGCGTTTGTCCCATCGTCCTCATGTGGGCGGAGTCTAACTTTACTTGTAATTGATCGGTTTGTAGACGGATGTCGAGTTGTTGTCGGTCCAGTGAGAAGTAGTGTTTCCGTTTGGATGGAGTAAATCGATGAACAGGTTCAGATCGTTAATTTCCTCGACACCGTCATATCATTATGGTTTTTTACCGCTTCCTTAAAAGTCAACTCCACTAGAGTCCAGGGAAGATTAAAACAAATGCAGAGACAAGTCCAACGTCCATGAACAATAATAGTCGCATTTATCTAAACATTGATTCTAAACAAAATAATTCAAGAAAGACAAATCCTCCCCCTAAACTACCTACAGGCAAAAATGCAGTATATATCAAAGACGACCAAATAACTACTGAAGATCTCTAGCCAAAAGTGAAACAACAACCTAAAACAGCAACACTGGTAACGTCCCAATGGTACCAGTATCCCCAGCTTCAGGCTCAGTCCTCACCACCAGTTTGAATGAGCTAAATGAGGGTCCTTAATGTTCATTATATCGTCCGAGGTGAAGACTGCGATTCTTTTTCTTCTTCTATTGTTTGATGCTTTCTCAATGTCTTGAAAGTGATCAGAAAGTCGGAACTATCCCAAAACTATAACAATATAATAAAACCTTTCACAGCTGTTCTTTTGGTTCCCAATAAACTGGACTGTCAGAAGACTTCAGACCAGACAGGGGGGGGGTTGACAGTGCCTTAAAAAATTATACACTTTCGCAGAACAACAAAACCAAATCGATATCAGACTGATGTCGGAGCAGGACCCTTAATATCAAAGATTTAAAAATCAGATATCTGCACCACAGAAGATAAACAGCTCAATTCCCCCCCTTGTTATTAGGCTCCGTGTTGCTCTGTTTATGGTAAATATCTGCTTTATCAAACCTTCAGTAACATTTGTTTGTTATTTGGGCTCTGACAGCTTTAATCAGAATTGATTTGGTTGCTGCAGCGAGGCGGATAAATCAGACATGACAAATGTGGGGCAGGCAGTGCAGGTGTTTTCTCCATCAGGCCGATGTGACTCATCCTCTCACGAATCCATCATGTTCCAGCCGCACTGACACTGCTCCTCTGTTCAGATTCTGTTTATTTTAATTTTTTGTGACGGGACAGACAGAACAAAAGTGCAAAAGTTCCCGAAAACTAAATAAACAGGTATTTCAATTCGGCCCCACACAGCTTTTAGAAATCGAAAAAAAAAATGTTGACGTTGCCATTGATTTTCCTTTTAATGAGGTTTTCTTTCTGGTTTTTGTTTCGTGATTTAATGTGAAGCTCCTTTGCGATACTTCTGAGACGACTCGCATTGAGGTGCAATTAATGCAGACAGTGAAAAACAATGACATTTACTGTATGTAACAAATTTCACTCTATTAAAAACCTGTCACTGTAACTTACAATGAAGCGCTGAATACGATGCACTTAAGCAAATACGTCTGATGTCATGTATCGAACGAGCAGCTCTTTAGCCAGTTCCTGTCATTTAGTGCCTCATTTCTGCTCCTTGCATCACAGCACAGCTTTTATTCTGAAGAATATAGATGTCGGTTGTCAGCGTTTTGACAGTGCAGTTTGATGTAGCGCAGTGATTTTCTCCACTTCTAAGCGAGGATCTCTAAATGAGCAGAGATTCTCTTTCATATGTGCTGTTCAGGCTGAAAGCAAAGATGGCACAACAGAAGTTGTCAAGCCAAATAGACGGAGTGGCTTTGAAAACGCTGTGTTAGAAACTGAAGCATTTCAATTCAGAGGACGGCAATTACACAGTCAAACATGAAGGGGATGGAATTGCATTACCGCAGGATCCACATTCATTACGAGACAAAAGGAAGCCGGAAGTTTGTGTTCTATAAGTTATGCTTTGCAGCTCAGCCCAGTGACGCCCCCCCCCCCCCCCCCCCTGGTCCCCCCCTTTCAGCTCACACTCCCAAGTCATGAGGGCACAACCTCAGGCCATCTATCGGCTCTTCTTCTGGGGCAGCTTGTTGCCCACGGGGAAATGGAAGTAGGTGAAAAGAAGAGTTAAGAGAGTTGTCAACTTCTTGTGCCTATCGGACAATATGGCTGTTCATTCCTCTATGAACTTATCAAATTGCATTCCAGACAAAACCCCTTCACAAAGACCCTTGACATGTCATTTTATTAGTTTACAACCAAAACAATGTAAAATGATAAACAGGTTATGATCCTGTCACGACTCAAATCTACTAAACGTTGAGTTGTGATGATGGTTCCTCATTCTCTACGACCAGGGACAAGCTTCACAAATAGTATTAACTGCCAATATTAGATTTATAAATAAAACCAACCCTGTTAAAACACAAATTTGATAAGTGAAACATGTCCAACTCCTCATATTTGGATTCCACTTGACACCTCATGCTCACAGTTGGTCACAGTTGTTTATTTTTTCTGTGTAAAAAACATGTGAAAAGGATTCACTTAGTATTTTACTCGAGGGATCCTTGGTGAAAAACACCCAGCAACCGTTTTAAAGATGGAAGTTGGATGATCACTGACTGTAGTGATTCCAGCTCGGCTGCACGCGCTCTCCATTGGACAGATTTCAGTGTGGGCTGGTGGGAAGCCAGTGAGAGATCCGTGCGTATCGGAGTGCACAACTTCAGGGGATTGGCAGTGATAATGAAAAACATAAAAACAAGGAAAATATGCCTTTTGAAAAATTGTACGAATAGTATCTCTCTTTTCCTGTACCTCTTAAAAAAGTTTCCCCCGGACAAACTACTGACTTAAAGTGTGGCACTGAATGGATTCATCATGCATAAAGTGCGGGGGGGAAATGATGAATCGTGTTTGTATGAAGGTCAGAAAGAGGCAGAACCTGAAGTAGCCAGCTTTACAGGAGCTAACTGGCTGCACTGGAAAGGGTAAAACCACTCATGGGATGCACTGTGTTGTGCACAAAGGATGGATGAGCCAGGAGCCCACCGGATGGAGGGCTGTGCCGGCCGTGGTTGCTTGTTTTTATTTATTAGCTCTGCCAGACTTGTTGCCACTTTCATTTCATGCCTGTGTTCCTCCACCTGCATCTTCCGTGGAAGTCTTTTGGAATTTGAAGTCGCTCTGCAAACTCCAGCTCTGCCTCCAGCTGCTGGAACACAATTCAATGAAGAAATACCAATATGGCATTTACTTTAATAACAAGCGATAAGTAATATGTTTAATTTTCAAGCTTTTGATCTTGTGCGCACACTGGCCTTTTTATCTCATATATTCCCTTTCAGATATTACTGCCTGCATCATTTAATACAGACGTGCTTTGATTAAATCCTGATTTGAGCAGCAGAGTCACAACATTACTGAAGCTGACAGATTTACTCAGCGGTGCTTCACTGACTAATATTAACTAACATGGTGTTATCTAGCGTTTTAGCTTTATTGACAAATCTCTTTTTCATGAATATGACACGAAAAAAAAAAAAAATTGCAAGCGACAGACCAAACTGCAGCGCGGTGGAAGAGCAGCTTGAGAGACGAGGAGGAAAGTGAGGAGTGTGACCTCTTGACCAATCGATGAGAATCAGTTTGGAGGGCAGGAGACGTTTTCAGCTCCGAGACTCATCTGTCATTGAAAGCGATACGAGGGCTAAACTGAGAAATAAGCCCAGCATCAAATATTCAAAGGGAAACACCAAACATTGAATCTTCGCCCCAAAATAGTTTTTGTTTCCATAAATAAGAGAAAATGCAACAAGTGTGTCTTCGCTCTGAATCCCCGCTCGGCCTCCTCTTGAACCGGATCGCTCACCTGTCCAGAAGATTGATATCTGAGAGACCCTGATCCAGGTGCTCAGCCCTAGTCTCCTCTAATGGTCCATCAAAACACACGGGGGAAATGGTTTCCCCTTCTCTCTTTCCTCTCATACCCCCCCCCCCCGTATCAAACAGACAGCCACTAATAAAAGATTCATGCGGTGGACTTTGGGTCATTAAAGAATGATCCACAGCAAAGCTGTTTTTTCACCCTCATAATGAAATCCAATATTCATGAAATGGATTTTCCTCTCTGCTCTCCCGCTCACTCCAGTCACAGACGTGTGTTTGCTGGTGTATTTAGTCTGTGTTTGCACAGCCTTGTTAGGCTCGCATGGGTTAATGGTATCCTGAAGGCGCGTTTTCAAGCCTCCCAGTTAATTACACAGGGTTGACAGACGACCTTGCAATACATTACCTGTGTAGATCAACGCAGGGCTGGGGCAATATCTGGGCTTTCCTAAGATTGGGGTCAGAGTAAAGTTCAGTTAATCAAAGCTTTGTTTACGTGAGGACGGTGCACACAGTACAGAGCATCCAGTTAGAGGCAGAGCGGCAGCGTCATCAGATTGGTACATGTGGATCCGACACCTAAAATATGCAAATGTTGACATTAAAATGATTCTGCTAATCATGTTCCTACCTCATCAGTCTGTTCTTTCCTCCTCGTGCAACTGGAAAGTTTCAATTTAAAAATGTTTTAAAGGTTTTGGGGCATATTTCATTTGCTGAGGATGATGATGAGGAAAACAAAATATGATGTTAATAGTTCAACTTCAAATAGCAAGTTTACAGCTTGTTTTGCAAAGGAAAACAAAATAAAGATTTATAATTGATACCAATAAAAGAAACAGTAAATTAATAGGGATTAATAATGTGGGCGAGGTAAACAAACTTTATCCTTTAGCCTCAAGTCTCCATTATGTTGCATTCTTCCTTCAGCCTCTAGCCTTTATCCTCCATTCTATATCCTTTATCTTCTATCCTCTGTCCTCTATTCTTTATGTCCATCCTCTAGCCTCCAGCCTTTATCCTCTAGCCTTCATTATGTTAACTGTTTCCTTCAGCCTCCAGCCTCTAGCCTTCATCCTCTATATCCAATGCCTTATCCTCTTTTCTATATCCTTCCTCCTCTATTATTTATCCTCTATCCGTCTTTGTCTGTCATCCGTCCTCCATCCTCAGTCTGAGAAAACAGGCTTATGAACTGTAATTTGATTTGCTGCGTGTAAGAGGATCATATAAGCATATAACATGACTGAGGCACTAACAAACACGATGGTCCTCCCAACTCACAACACTTGATACTCCCGATCCAGTCGACATAATGTAATACCCCTCGCCTCACCCAGAGGGACCAGAGTAACGATCCCTTCTCAAATCCGCCTGCACCCCCCCCCCCCCGGGCACTTGAGTCGCTCTCCAACTGACCACCAGATGGCACTAGCCTAAAAAAAACTCAACCACGTTTTATTTTGGTTTGAAATTATACAATTTATTTATCTGTCTCCAATTTCCATTTCCCTCCTCTACCAGACCGGTACCGGCCTTTTCCGGATGCTGGTTACCTCAGCCCAGGGCTAGATACTGGACGGCTCATCAGTATGGGTGACGAGGACTGGGACGGGACCTTCACTGACTGAGGAGTAAAAAGGGCGGAAAAGCTTAAAAGCTTAAAGTAATAATTCGCTTCTGTAGGTATAAAACAGCCATGTAGGCCTGATTTAATTTGTAGGGTTCGTAGTCATACTAGATTTAAAATAAAAGGCAGTGAGTGACACCAGTGTTGATACCCCAGGGCAGCATCGGTAACTGAATATTCATGAAGTCATACGGGGCATAAAAAACAGAAACAAATCCAAAAGGGAATTGATGCAAAACAAATTTTCATGCTAAACCGAGTAAGAGAAGCAAATGTAAAAAACCTTGAATCTCTGTGATTAGATCCATGCCCACAAAAATACCACTATCATCACCGGCATCGGTAGCAATTTTAATCAAGTCATCTTTTTTTTTGTGTCATATCATGAAGACATTACTCCACGTTTGATCCTCAGCCCCTTCATTATGATCGCCACCAACACTGTCATCATCAGCTCTGATAATCAGCTCAATCTTTCCTCCTCATCTCCTCGCTGTTATCTCTTTATTCACCACTGCTGCTAATTCCCAGTATCACACACACAGACACACACACACACACACACACACACATCTCTCTGCGGCACATTTGTGTTCTGTTGTCGTAGCGAGGCAGTGTTTTTTTCTACAATTACATACTCCACTGAAGCAAAGGAGGTAATCCCTTCTCTTACTGTCTTTGATTATGTTTCATTGCCTTCATTCTTCAGCCCCCCCCTCCCCCCCCTCCCCCGGCCCCTCTCTCACCCCTCTCCACATCCACGCCGCCTCCTCTGGAATCTGTCACAACAATCCAGATGTGGCGTTGTGTTCCCGTTTGTTAGCACTTTGTCTACATCGCTGTACAGCATGTCTGCCATCGAGCACACGTCCATGTGTTTTTCTGGTGAAGTCTCTTTCTGTGCCGTTGGGTGCTCCTCTCTCCCTCGACCCATCTGCTCCCCGTTTCGTTTTATTCAGAGTGACCCCCCCCCTTTCCATCTCTTCATCTTTATGTGCTGGAGCTCTTCTACTCTTACTGTGTCATAAACTGTGAGATTGCTGTCTGGCACTGCTCTGCGTGGAGTTGTGTCGGGTGCAGATGGGGTTGCACTTGGATTGGAAGGGTGAAGTGTGTTTGTGTGTGTGTGTGTGTGTGTGTGCCTGTAGTACGAATATGTGCAAATCTGTTAACCAGGCCTATTCTCAGTGTGACTTTTGTTGAATCCCTGGAGACTGATATAAGGACTGTGGTGCATCAGCGTGTGTGTGTGTGTGTGTGTTTGTGTGAGTGTGTGTGTGTATGTGTGTGTGTGTGTGTGTGTGTGCAGCATGTGCGGACGGCTGCATCAGCACGTGCATGTGTGTGACGGGAGAAGGACGGGTCACGTCTGTGATGCCCGAGGCTTTGAGCACAGGAGGAGGCGGGGTGAAAAGGCCAACACAGGGTGCGCTCTCCTCCTCCCACAAAGCATGAGTCACCGCAGGAAGTGGAGGCCAGCCGAGGGTCCAGTGCACCTCCCGAGGGCACCTCCACCCACGGGGACAGACACCTCCCGTCTCCCTTACCGGCAACCACAGCTCGCAGCCACACGGCAGAGGGAAGTCGAGCGCTTGTTCCATTAACAAGTGTTTTTTCTAATTGGCTCTGAACACTGACAGACATTTCTATAAATACAGTCTAACAACATGAAGTGCCCGGAGAGGAACACACACACACGCACGACAAGTAACACCTGCCTTCACGCACATGAAGCACACGTTAGACAAACAAGTGCATAAATCAGGAGATCTGAATGCTTCTATATATTTTTTCCCCGTCTTCTGCTTGATCTTTCAGCCTCAACAGGAAAAGAGAAATTGAATCAAAATGTGCTTTTGATATCTCATCCTTGCTGCAGATGAATAAAATGATCAGACACCGACAACAGGATGACTTCCACTCACGCCTCCTCCTCCTCCTCCTCCTCCTCCTCCTCTTCCTCCTCCTCCCAGCGCACCCTCATCCTTCCACCTCCTATCCCACCCCTCTCGTCTGATTGGAATCTGGAAACCCATTTGTTGTCTTGCTCTCAGACCCAACTCGGGCCGTGTCAGGTAGTCTGCGCACGTCCCCCCTCGGTGCTTGTTCCCTCATTCCCTCCTCCCTCACTTCTCTTTTCTCTCTCTCTCTCCTGCTCCCTTCTTTTCGTCTTTATCCTCCCGCCGTCTGCTGCAGGCTCTGTGGAGAATTTGCCCAAATTACCTGTCATACTGGCAGCTACGTGTAAATAAGCCCCGAAAAGTGTGTCGCCTCCTCAATGCAGCTCCCCCCCCCTTCCCCCTCCCCTGCCCTCCCTCGCCCCCACCTCGATGCTATCTCGTCTCACTTCAAACCGCCCTTCTCCTTCTTTTCAATCCATCACATCTTTCCCCCATTTCTTTCTTGCCCTCAACCTCAATCTCCCCTTCGCTGTTTATAGCGACTTCTCTCTCTCTCTCTCTCTTTCTCTCTCTCTCCGTCTCCCTGCTCTCAGTTCGCTAGGCAAACTATTGGAAGTCTTTATGTTTTTTTTTTTCCTGCCGGGGAAAATTAGTTTGTTGCTGACTCTGTGGGAGATATAGCAGCATGCAGAGAAGCAGGGCATTGACTCCATGTCATTTATCCTCAGGGCGTAGAGAATTAGAAAATGCAGCCTTTGGTCCGCTGTCCTGGCAGATCCAATCTGATGCTGTTGGTCGGGGTGGGGGAGCGGGAGCGGGTGGTGTGTTGCATGTAGTTATCAACGATCAAAACATGTTACATATATGTAAATTGTACAGCGAATAGTTATTCTGTTGTTTATTTATTCATCCGGTGTACTCCACTGTCGTGCCGGCGTTGCCTCACATTTGTTAGTCTAGGTGGGCGGAGGTGGAGTTGTGCGAGTGGGGTCAGGGCCACGCTCTCAGTTCAATATCTGCCTCGGAAGGTGTAATCATCCCTCACCCAGGGGTTACAGGGGCAAACACTGTGATTTGGATGGAGGGGGGGAGTGGAGGCGAAACCTGGAGGAAGAAGCTGTGGCCGAGGTGGAGAGAGGAGGGTGCTGGGAGAGAGGCAGCAATTAAATCTTGTAACTGGTGACGGAGCCCGGATCTCACCTGGCATCCTGCAAGATTTATCAAGTGCCAGGGGAACCCGTCCAAATTACAAACCAATATGTGTTGTCCTGATTTATGAGGAAGGTTCTGGTTTATTTCTGGGCTGTTTCACAGAAGGTCTGTTTGAAACAAAAGATCTCCACACCTCGTCCTCGTTCTGAAAACTGGAGCACGTTCATTCTGAAAATGCAGCGTGGATTTCATGTCTTCACACCGATTCAGTTCAGGCCAGGAGAGCTGAAATGGGTTTGCCCGACACAAATCCAGGAAACCACCAGCACCACCTTTGAAGATCAGCACATATCCTGAAGTCCAAAAGCTGCTCTGTCAATGTTCGCTCACCGTGAGACTTCACACTGTGCCTCTCCTTGTGATTGGACAATATCTACATTTGTTCATCTCTTACACCTTCTGCGTGGTTCTATGAGTGCGAGGTGCCGGCGCAGGTTTGCAGAGATAATAGCAGCTGTTAGCTAAAGTGGGCTCAATCATCAGCAGTCACGAGTCCCCCATGTTGAGGGTAGGATACGCACACCAGGCCGGAGCTGCAGTGGGGGACCAGTGGAGTTCTCCTAATGGGAGGTGGCCTGCAGCTCTGGTAAAATATGTACAGAGGAGGAGGAGGAGATGAAGATCAAGGCCGTAGAGCATCTTCAGCGGGTATGAGTTTCTCCGAGGGTGGGGCAGCATGGAGACAAACATGGAGTTGCAAAAAGCAACACTCACACATGAACACTATGCTTCCACGATCTCATGCTAATCCATGTGCGGTAATGTAATATATGCATGGCAGTCCCCTGAGGCGTGGCACATCCACGAGGAAGGAAAAGCTTGGAGAGGAATTCCTGCTTCTCCTGAATCGTATCACCTGGTGGAGCGTTGCACCGCTGGGTTTCTTTTCACATGTGCAGTTCTTCTCAGATGTGTGTGGGGGTGGTGGGGCGGGGGGGGGGGGAGCATTCGCGCAGGTACATTCAAAGAAAACAACAGGCGCTGTTCACCTTCTGGACCGCTTCTTACCTGTGCAGCTTTTTCTCTGAACTTAAAAACAACAGCGTGTCTTACAGGCAACATGGTGCAGGCAGGGGGGGGGGGGGGGGGGTTGTGGATTCTAACCCGCTGCGCCTCAGGACTCGCACACAAACCGATTTAATACAATATTGTGTTGCAGACAGTGTCTTATGGATTTTTTCTTGCCGGGCTGTCTCCCACTCACATTAGTGCGGTGCAGCCGTGCAGGCCCGGACAGAACCGCGACCGAGAGGACGTTAGAAACCGTGACAGCAAACTGAGAGAGAGAGAGAGAGAGAGAGAGAGAGAGAGAGAGAGAGAGAGACGGCTTTGATGAGGGCACCTCATGTTTACTCCGGTCGCCTCCACACACAGGTGCCCTGTTGTGACCGAGCACCGAGAAGCTTCTGGACCCTCTTCCTCACCTCCTCTATGGCCCCCTGTTAGCCCGACGAGCGGAGGCCAGGCTCCGGCTCTCCCACGGCTCGCGTGCCAAACGAATATGTGCCAAACAAAAAACGCCCTCAAACAGACTTTCTCCATTAAAACGCATCCCGAAAAAATGTGGGAGCAAAACAGAGACAAACACAATCCATCAGCAGGTTGCCATAACAAGGAGAGGGAAACATGCTTTTTCCTAATGAGCTCAGACTCGAACTCCCCCCACCATGCCATGTTGGCTCATCAAGACTTGATTTCACATCCATTTCTCCGCCCCCTCGCAGCCAATGGGTTTGAGAATTTATGCTTCTCTGCGACGGCGGTGCTATCAAAGCGGAAAGCTGCCTTCGGACGGAGGGAGGAGATAATAAAAGGGGGAATACGACTGGATCGATACCACAGCACTTGCTTGTGTTCAGCCGACAGCGTGAAGGTGTAACAGAGATTGAAGCGCTCGAGCCAGATGGCGAGGAGATGCGGTTCTTGTAAAGAGAAAACAGAGAACGAGTTTTGTGGGCTTCATTTTGATTCCATTTCCTGAAAGAGGAACTCAGGTGCCTGCAGCCAGGACGTCCTAACTTCTTCTTTTAATGACACTGCACGTTCAACATATCCTCTCTTCTGTGTTTGATGGTTTGTGTTTGTTTGTTTGTTTGTTTGTTGTTCTTCTCATTCACATTCGCAGGACACAGACACCGCGGCAGAGCTCGATCACACACAGCTTTGGCTCTCCAAAGCTGATTGAATTCCTAAGCCCATTTCCCCTCAGAAAGGGGGAACCAGAGAAAGCAGAAATTATGCATCTCCCAGGCGCTCCGAGACTATCTCCTGCCTTTTCATTCTCTTTCCCAATTTAACTGAGTAACAAAATCCCAAGCTCCCAAGATTGAATGATATGACCTTCTCATTCACTCTGCTGTTGTACTTCAGATAAGCGAGCGTCGGGTGTTTTCTCCACGGCCGTGAGACCGAAAACAAAAACTTTCATTTGATTTCCCTGCATAAGCCTGATTTGAAATTTTTGTTTTTAAGCGAGGCCGAGAGGACGCAAGGGTTTCGAGTTTCCGATCGGTGTTTTCTGAAAGGGAGCACGATGCATCTGCACAAACGAGCACATAATGGTATCCCCATGATGCATTGTTTATTGGATTACTTCAGAATCCAGGAATTCGCTTGCTCAATATGTTGGCAGCGGAGAGAGATGAGAGTAAGTGGACATGCTCAGATTGGGATTGATTTAGAGTCGCACTCCTCTGGACCGCTTGTTACTCACCAGTGTTTCCCTGACTGCTCAGTCACCCAGGGTCTGACTTACCCTGAGCACCGTCCCACGCTTCATCCACGGTGACTTGTGGTAGAATTCTCCGAGGATCTGTAGTCGCAGTCGGCTACGCAAACTAATGATTGTGAACCTCCTACAGGAAGTTTCATCTGCGAGGATTATTAGTCACGCTTTTTCTGCACACGGATGACACATGAGGGCACTTCTGTCTGATGTGATTCCCCGGGTGGATTTGCACTACGGCTCAGTGGGAGACCGGAGCCTGTCCACCATAGCCCGGCCTCTTGTGCTAAGAGGGGTTGTGGATTCGCCACAGAGAATGGCTGTGTTCCCACAAACCCCCCCACCACCCACCACCCCCCACGTTTATATTACACAACAAAACTGAGACGGAGGACGTGAAGGGAGAGCGCCGAGAAAGGGGAGAGAGAAAGACGGACGGGAATAATACGAGTATTTGTCGTAAGGGAGAGGCGAAGTCATGGCCGTGTCAAGGGACCACGCTTTGCTGATGACGGAAACACTGAGGAGTATTGTTAGCCTCGGTGGAGAGAGACGTGCAAATGAAAGTTAAGGGGGAGTGAAAGAATTGGCGTAGAGGGATAATGAGGCGGTCAGAGTTGAAAAGACGTCTGCACATTGTGCGGTGAGGATGAGGGAGGATCACCGAGGGAGACGAAGGAAAGGTGAAAGATAAAGATACAGAGGGCAGCTCGACTCATGTATTGTTGCTGACTGTATTGATCGAGCTGGGGAGGCAGAGAAAAGAAAACTCCCGACTGTCTTGAAACCAAATACTGATGGATGGAGGGATGACAATAGTTTTATTTAGACGAATGAAGCGAATGATTCTCCACGGTGACAATCCTGGGACCCAGTGAGTGGTGTCGTGCACGGTGTGTAACTTTGTAATCAGCCTCCTCTCGTAGATTAACATGAGGGAGCTGTTGTTATCCCTCTCGGTCAGAGGCAGGTGATCTGCTCACAGAATGATTGTCATCAACACGCCCAGGGAGGCACGACTGTGTGTGTTGATTGTGTTCTGCTAATGACAAATAAAAGCAGACACAAAATGGTTGCTGTCGTCTGTACCACTTCCTGCAGAGGCACCAGAGCCCAAACATGTCGACACGTGAACAGAGCGAGTTGCACGTCCGCCCCCCCCCCCCCCCCGTCTGTGTGTGACCTTGAGCAAGGTGTGCAATACTCATGTGACAAGTGCAGCAATTGCATTGAACACAGGGTCTTATCAACATGGACGTCCTCTCATCAAGCTGACATGCAAATAATAACATGTCTGAAATTGGAGGAAGACAACAAACGCTCGGGAAGTAAAGCTTTCGGCCCCGGAGCGTCTGCCTGCCGTCCTCGGCCCCCACTCAGGGTTCAGTGCGTGTTTGTGTTGATTTTTCCCGTGATTGTGTGCGTGCCTGCAATGCGCCCCCGGCAATGTGTTTTGATTGTGATTGCGGCGTGCCTCGTGCGAGTCTGCGTGTGAGTGATCTGTGGCTGGAGCCATCCCTCAGGTGTCGGATATCTGATCGCCCGGATTGATCGGCCCAAGGAGAGCGTGACATTCAGCTCTCGGCCAATAAGGCTGCGAGGCACCGGCGGTGGAGCCCTTTGTGACAGGAACTTAATTATACTCAAACCACACAAGTGAAAAAAGGAGAATTAACTCAGCAGCTATGAGCAGTCGCACTGATTTCCCTGCAGTGGATAACTATACGATGTAGATGTGTGTGTGTGGGGGGGGGGGGGGGGGGGGCTCACCTCATTTAGCTGTAAGGCGAATCCCCGGGGAAGTGATCTCCGTCTTCAGACGAGACACGGAGGCTCTCAGTGCGGCTCGCGGCAGCACAGGTGGAGCTGCCCCGGCATGCATTGCTCTCTCAGTGCTTTTCACTGTAGGGGACGTCAGCCGGGACAATGGAAGACAACCAGGCCTGTCTATGAGGCCTCGTGCGGTGGAACCACACATCGGAGGCTGCGCACAGAATATGTGACGCTGCTGTCGATTCATCTTTACGACACATGAATACTTCATGAAATGCTGACTGCACTAATGGAAATGAATGATCCAAGACAGTGTAGGGTGCTCTTGCCTCCTTAAATGCATCACAGTGGTTTCTCAGGTCTCTGCAGAACCATTAGCTCACTAAGACAACTTTTTTTTATTTTATGTCTAAGTGGTTTTGGAGCAAAATAAAACTGGCTTTACTACGCGGTTCTTATAAAACACGTTTGAAACATTCAATGTTCCCCTGGGTCCTTCAATGGAAATTCTAATCTCCCCTTTTTTAATTACATCTTCTAAGGAGGTTGTGTTTTCCTCCACTGGTTCGGGGGCATCATGGTCGTGCAGTTGTAAGAAGTCCCTGGTGTGAATCCCGGTTCAGCCGAGGTTCTTTGTGCGTTTTACTCCGGCCTCCTGATTGTTTATTTACATTGTGAGATCAGACTTTTTCTATATTTCTCACAAATTTCAGGGATTAATTCATGAATCACTATGGATCATATTTAGGGGACAGATTGGAAGTGATTAGAGTTTGGGAGCGATTAGAGTTTATACTGTAAGTTTCTGTTAAATAGGGTTTGATTCTTTCCTTTGAATTTGTAATTTTAGTGAACATGGCTTCATATGACGAGTTATTTTCTCCCCTATTCATTTTTAAATGTAAATAAAGCTCTATTTGAGTTGTTTGCATTGGAAACCTACAGCTCTGGGTTTGCTGTGTGGCCTGATACAACATGTCCCTTCATGTGAAGCCATTCAGGGTGACAGATCATGTCCGCTCAATGAGCTCTTTTCTTATGTGGTCCACAGGGCTGCTCTTTCCCAGCAGAGCACTGGGAACCCATGACATCTATCCCCCATTCATTCCAACAGTTTTTTTTTTTTCTTCTTTCTGACAAAGCTCCCTCAGTATCTGCCTGCAGGGGGAAAAGTTCAGTCTCCCTGAATACCCTGGAAGACATATGCACATAACTTGATGATGCAGGGGGAGGGGGTCCTCCCTCTCCCGGGGATGTGATCTCCGTCTTCACACGAGACACAGAGGCTTTTAGTGCTGCTCGCGGCAGCACAGGTGGAGCTGCCCCTGCACCCATTGATCTCTCAGTGCTTTTTACTGTGGGGAACGTCTTCCACCACAATGGAATACACCTATGCATCTGGTCTGCAATCCAACGTGCACAGTAACCACATAGGGGAGGCTGCACACAGAATATAAGACATTACTGTCAATACAATTTTATGAGAGATGAATACTGCATGAAACGCTGACTTCACTAATGGAATTTAATGGTCACAGATAGAGTCGGGTGCAGTTTTACATTCCTGAATGCATCAGCGGTCTGTGCACTGGCTTCTGAAAAACCATTACCTCTTAAATATGAGCACAATTCTATAGAATATAGCAAAACTACATCATATAACTGGCTTTGTGATGTGGTTCCTTTGAAACAAGATGGAAACATGTCAGGCTCTCCTGTGCCCTTGACTGAATTATGCAGTGAATACATTCTAAACATATTCCCTTTGTTAACATGTTTCTTTTGTTATTAAAAACCTTATTTGATATTTCCTTTTCTCCCTCCATTATTCATCATCTATAAATGATGGCCTTGAAACTGCATTTGATTTGCTTTGCATTGGAAATGTGTAGCTGTGGTTGTGTCGTGTGCATGTGTGTGAGACAGTAGGTCCCGTGGTGTGATGGCATTCAGGGTGACAGATCATGTCCATTCAATGAATGGTCCTTTCTTATGTGGTCCACAGGGCGGTCTTTCCTCAGCACAGGACGGAGACACCAGGACAGCTATCTCCCATTCAATCATCTCTTTCTATAAGAGCCGTCTGACAGAGCTCTCTCATTAACTGCCAACAGGGAAAAGTTCTCTCTCTGTTGCTTCCCATGAAGACCCACATGCACGTAACTTGACGTGATAGATAATTGTCCGACAGAAAGGTCTTTTTTCTGTTATCAAGAGTTTAATTCTATCAAAAGAGAATGACTAGCAGGAGTTATCCTGAGCTCCAGTGTGGTGTCGGTGGATCCCCCCTGGATCGACACCAGGAGTCCTCAGGATCCCACAGGACATTATTAACAGTGTCTGCGACGACAGATCCTCTCTCTCTAACTCCTCCACAGAATCGAATACCCAGTCGTAAGAAGCCTCTGTGTAATGTGGGACCAAAGAGCGGCCATTACCGACTAAATGTGGGAACTCAAGGTTAGCGAAAGCACACCAAGGACTTCATAGATAATTGATGAGACACTACTCAGTTGTTGTTGTGGTGCTGGCGGTAATTGTGTTTTTTTCTTGCCGGCATTGCTTTGATATGCGTCATGCGTCTGCTGACAGCGTAGTCCACGGTTGTGCGTTCAGTCTGGCCGGCAGCCACGGTCATCAGCGGCAGTTATGCTCGTGTTTGATCATCAGCCGGGGGGGCAGAGCATCACACTTCACAGCACCTGGCTGCCTCACACCTCTGCATGCCGGATCCCCACCTGTCTCCCCCTCCAATCTGCAGTGTCCTTCCAAAACTCCTTCAGCTACTGCTGCACAGATGTCCACCCAGGTAAATAGGGATCGAGAGTGGGGGGGGGGGAGGGGGGTTGGGGCTGTGGAAAAGAAACATTTTTTGTATAGTATCGTCAAGTCATAAAAGCTTCATGCTGCAAGACTTGATCCAGATTCAAAACTACATGCCCATAAAACCCCTTGGACTCGTTGTTAGATTATTTTCTGCTAACATCCAAACCCCCTTGTCTCCTGCCAAACCATGGTCACATGCATGCAAACACTGTGTTCTGTGATTCTAATTAGTGGCAGGAAGAGGCAGCTCAAGAAGCAGCAGGTTCAGAATAAGATGAATAATCTTTTTTTGGGTGAAGCAGACTGCCAGTGACACCGTGCAGCATGTGGCCCTGGAGGCTGCCCAGCTGATGTAAGAGCATATGTTCTAGTCACTACTTGTTTAGTTCCCAGAGATCAGAGGCCGTAACCAACATCTTCTCATGTGTGGATGTTGGTTACGGCCTCTGATCTGCTAATGTGTGTGTGTGTGTGTGTGTGTTTGTGTTTGTGTGTGTGTGTGTTTTTGTGACATCAGCGTGTCCTTTGCTCACCAGTCATTTCACGCACGCCACCGACTGAACCCTTCATAATTTGCTAATGTAGCATTTCGCTCCTGAGGTCAGCTGTAATAGCACATTTCTCTGAACGCTTAGCCTTATCCGGGGGTTTCTGCTAAGAAAGCACTATTAATGTTCCATTCCAATTTGTTATTGGTAAACACTGTGAAATTGCATGAGTTAACAGCCTCACTGTGGAGCTGATTTGCATGAGTTCTGCTTTCTGAAACAACATCCTCCCTCTTAAAGTATGTTTGCACCATCTGCTCCTCAGTTCAGCGCTGCATCGAGCACTGAATACTCATTTTTCCCACCGAGAACGGAAGGTTTCAATTTTCCTCTCAGTATAGACATCTGTAGCATTGAGCGTCACAAACCAGAGTAAATTACATGATGTGGGATTGTGTTTCATCTGCTGCGCTGAGTAAATCCTAATGACTGTTTTGTGGACGGACTGGAATCCGTCTTGCCTGTAGATCTCTGATTTGCCTTTTATTTATTTTTTTTGCTGTGAAGAGTGTTTATTTTTCTCATCCTGAAATGCCAGACTTTACAGGCCATAAAATCCTCTGCTACAGAGCAGCGGATGTATCCAATGTGTATTTTTATCACGCCTTTGAAAATGGGTGGCTGCCAAGTGGAAGGATAATAAGATGTGGAACGTGCGGGTGAATTTTAAAACAATTCCAATTTCGCCCTCCGTTTTCCATTATCATAATCTTCAAAGATGCTTGTCTTGTTCATTTTGCTCATGACCCTGGCAAGTAAGTCATTGAGTTTCCTGAAATAACTGCAAATAAGAGAGCCATCATTAAGATCCCCAGCGTGTAGGACTGATAGGACAGCAGAGACTGCGTATATGAAAGGACATCCAGTTGATGGCTTTGCAAATGATCTGAACTCCACTCATGACATGAATGCAAATCTGCCAAGTTTTGCTCTTCTCTTTCCACAGCGCTGACTGACCCTGATAATTAGATGAGTAGCGAGAGATGTGCTCAGCTTGTGGCGGCGCCGATGTGAGAGAGAGTTTAATTCTGATGGAAACGCTGCACCCTCAGTTGACTCACCGCTGTGTTTCTAATCTCACAGGAAATGTTGGACTCAGTTTTCAAGTAGTTTGTTTTATTTCACTTTTTTTTTTTTTTATTCTTGTTGCCAGGGATTTTTCTGCTAGAACAGTGTGCTCGTGGGGGGGGAACGTTTGAAATATTTCTAGAAGAGTGCCAACAGTTTCTGAATTCCGGTGCGAGTTGCAAAAACAAGGCATTGAACACTTGATCTGCCCTTTTGTTCATCTAAGAAAATATACCAACACTATATACTGTACATGCTTTTAAACGTATGTACTATTAGGGCAACAGTTTAATATCTGACCCAAGTCTGAGAGAATCTTACCAAACCTAATCCGAATCAAACTGGGATTCTGTTTTGTTACTGTACCCAAATCCAGCCCAAGGTTTTCCCAGGTTACAGACAAGTGCTGTGTAAAATATCAAGTACACAGCCAACCCGACTGAACCTAACCCCAAACCCAGATATCAAAATCTTTGTCCTGAGTCAGCCTGACCAAGCTCGACTAAGAATTTTGCCAAACATATGCAAACATTTTAAGGTTTTCAATCCTAATATTGAGGATAATACATTTTAAATGAAAGAAAATCTGCTCGTAGTTTCAGAACATGACATCATATATATCAAAACTCATTTCAGTCTGTGTAACCTGCCCTCTTCCCCCTCAGCAACAGCAATTACAAGTCGTGCGTAGTGTGAAATAGTTCTGGTCGGCGCAGCAAGGATTCAGCAGCAGAGCTCGGAGGCAGAGCAGGTCAAGTTTACCTGATCACTGCTCAGAGAAAAAGGCCAGCAGGCAGGAGGGGAGTCAGCCAGAGCAAACAAGACTGGAAACAAGGACACAGGCAAAGAAGAAAATGCTCCAAATCAAGCAGAGATCATTACAATACGCTGCGTGACAGAAACTGAATTGATAGGTTTTTATATCTAAAGAAACTCGACTGAGGGACAACACACAAAGCTGCGGTGTAGTATGAGACCTTGAAATAAGCACTCAGGGCTAAATCTGTTCAGGAGGACGAGGAGCTCATGTAAAGACGTGCACACTGAGTGCTTGTTAGGCTGCTAGTGTAGGAGTAGGATGAGTCTTCAAGAGGTCGTTGAAGATGGAGCAGGACGCTTAGTTTATACAAGCTCCTTCCACCACAGGGGACCTCACACAGCCGGGTTGTGATGGCCCTTTGTGCAGGGATGGCAACGCCAGGCGACATTCCACAGAGGAGTAGAGTGACAGCAAAGGAGCAGAGGTCGGTATGATCGAGTTCAAGTGAGTGCCGACCCGGGAGTCGCTCAGTAGGCGTGTTAGTGACTTGGGGGGGGGGGGGGGGGTGCGGTGTTGGTCGATGAGCAGCTGAGTGACATGTGCCCTTTTAGGCTGATTGAAGACCAGGTAAGCTGTTGAATTGTGGAGCATCTCTTTGCCCACCTGACGGGCATTAAGAGCAAGACGAGAGATAACCACGGTACCAAGAGTCAGTCCTCGGTCGCCCTCTGGTGAAAATCTGTTCTTTAAACCCGACCCTTATATGGTCGAGACATAATTTGAGTGAAACAAGCAGTCAGTGCTGTGGCTGAGCTTTGACAGTGTGAAGAACTGATCTGGAAACGCAGGGTTGGTGACATCACAAACCAAATAAACCAATCCTGTGAACCAGGCATCTTCATAGATCCCACTGAAAACATTGAGGAAGTAAAATGTAGAGATTATTTTTCTTGACAAGCTTTGTTGAAGGTGTTGTAATAAACGGCTGGATTGGGACTTAAATGCCAGATTTCTTCTCTTCACGACCGAGAGACAGAGATTTTCAAGTGGGTGTGGCGATGAGGTAGATTAGAACGTTAGCATCTGTTCATAGGGAAGCAGCCGGACTGGAAAGATCCAGTCATCACAGAAGCTAATGGGAGGAAAGGAAGATAATGGAAAAGGAGAATGGGTCCTTATGCTAAAAGATTATATAAATAATCTCTCTCCAGAAGCTTCGATATTGTTCTGGACTTTTTGAAAGCCCGAACGTGTGTTTGGATCTGACTCCCTAAACACAGAAGGCCGGTTCTTAAATTCATCACATTCATCTGCCCAGAGGACAAAGATAGTTTAATTAGTTTTGCCTTTCATATCACCATGAGGGGATCATTAGGGAAGGATCATTTCAGACCATCAGATCTTCAAGGGGCACTGGTCAATGAACCAAGCTAACGCCGTTCCACTTTTCAATAAATTAATCATAACACTCATTTCTGTTCCTTTGTATTACCGCATGAATTGTTGATGGTGTTGTTGCAGTTCTCCCGGAAGGTCTCAGACGTTTTTGAGAAAAGGGAGAATGTGCGACTCACAATCTATTTGATGAATCACTTTTTTGTCTTTGAATTTCCTCATTAGACTCAAACATATTTACTGTCTAACACTTAGAAGGCGCTATCAGTAAAGTCAATATTAGGATAAAAAAAACAACAACCCTGTTCAGCAGCTTTCCAATGGGAATACAATTATGGTAATTGCATTATTTTGGTTACATTATTCAAGAGGTTATTCAGAATTACGCATCTGTGTATATTGTATATTCACGCTGTCTCACTCATTATCCCCCAAACTTACTATTTCCAATTTACGTAAGTGCTGTGACTTTCCTCATTCATCATTTCTCTTTCCTTAACATGATATTGTCAGGATTTATTCAAATATATTCTTCATATCCTTATGTTTCAATATTTATTGTGTTTAAGGATGTTAGGAAGGTGATTTTTAAAGATGAACATTCAACAACAAGGCCTGAAATATAAGATATGATCAGATATGATTATTATAAATTCAACTTCTGATCATAATGATAATTACCTCTGCTGACGAGGTTATGGTTTGGTTATTACTCTTTAATAAGACTGCAGATTACCACATCATTTGGTGGAAGGATGTGATTTGGATCAGGGAAGAACCCATTACATTTTTGTGCCGGTCAAGATCAGGATTTCAAACATTGCGAGAGATTAAGTGTCTTTTCCACATTTTCAATAATTTATGGGTCTTGATGAAAAGAATCAGATATATTAGGGAACTGATATCTATCAATGTGTGAAATTTGGTGCAGCTTGATTTAATTCAAGGGGCCATTCTAGTTTTTTTAAATGTATTTAAAAGGACGACAATCTCATCAATGAGCGAGCTGGTGCAAAGTGAATTTGAAGCATGAAGGTAAAAAGCCTCATTCTTGAGCCAAATTAAGAAATAGCAATTAGTGATTTATTGTCAGTTCTGTAAATGATACTTTTGGGTCCCTGCTCCAAATAGCTAACCCACTAGACACTATTTTGAGAATTCACTTATTCATTTTTTGTCATTTACAGGCCACTTAAAGCGGTGACAAAAACTGGTGCATTCTACATTTTCATTCAAAAGATGAATCCCAATGATAGAGATATTAGTTATAAAGAAAATGTGTTTATTCATAAATACAAGATTAATCACAGTGATAGAAATATCCCTTATACAGAAACACAAGCTAGTTATCAGCTTGTGAATATTCTACACAATTGTTAACTGCAGTTTTGTCAACGATTGTCATTCCGGCTCTATACATATGATAAATGTGTGCACACACTATGTCACAGCGAGACTCACACACAGCCTCAGGATTTGCGTTTGCGGTGGAGTTCACACACCGGTGTCAATGCTCTGAAATCCTCTTAGCACATTTCATACATTTGATCTTCAAAGCTGTCTAATTAAACTCGGCGCTGGAGCTCTCAGCGCTTCTCGTCTGCAGGTAAGACAGTGTCACATCCAGTACTCACGCGTGGTGGAGTTGTGTCCTGTGGTTTTTCTCCTCTGCACGGATATTGTGTGAGGAGACCAGGAGCCTATCTCTGCGCCAGGTTCGACCAGACAAATTGCACATTGGCTTTGAAAGCCGGCGTGAAAATGATTTTATTTCCATCTGTGCATTTGGTACAAGCACCGCCGCACACGCTGCCTGGGTAACCCGGTGTGGTACAGGGTCGGCGAGGGACCTATAAAAATGCGTTGAGAAGCAAATCCTGCACTTACCCACAAGGTTCTTTACAGTGCGACTTGGTGCACAGCAGTTTGGGATCAAGGGACACAGCTGGGGACAAAGAAAACTGAGTTGGCTGTGATCTGCTGTGTTATGTACACAACCAGTTCTTCCAGGCGCTGCAGAAAAACCAACAAGAAAAATGCAATGCAGCACTTTGATCCATTTTGAAGGTGTGTCACGGCCACATGGCGCCACTGTGATATAAATTGCCGTAGAGGAACAGTAAACAAAACAAAAAAAAAAACCACACAGACCACCTCGGAGGTTAGAGGAGTGTAGTAAAAGTCAGTATTCACACAAAGGACAAGGCAACAAGCATTAAATCCTCTACACCTGGCTGGAGGCGGCATGCTACATGCTCCTTCCTCCCCTTACTGCTGCTGCTACTCCCATTGAGACTTATTGTTTTACTCTGTCACTTATTCGCTTCATAGCTGCCGCGATCTAATGCAATTTAAGCCACTTACATTTTTCACACAGAGCACATTAGCGAGTTAGCGCTGCCTGAGTAAGTCAGGTTAAGGACCTTCCTGAAGGGCATTGTCACCGTTACACAGTCCCTCATCTCGGGACTTACCTGCCGTCTTATACCCTTTCTATTTGCCCCCCCCCCCCCACTCTCCTGTGTGGAGTAGATGCATGGGGCTGCTTCACATCGGGGGCTCCTCAGTTCTTGGCTCAAACCCATTTCCCGGCTTGATTGGCTCGGTTCTCCTCCAGAAACGCAGCCCTTTTGTTTTCATGGCTTCTATCCTGTTATTGACAGGACGGTATATCACACTGCACGAGAGGAGAGGCCCAGAGTGAGTGAGGTGTTGGCGGAAAATAAAGACGCACATAAATCTCTCAGTGGCTCGCCCACAAGCCGGGGCCATAATGCTTGTAAATGACAAGAGCCGAGACGTCACATTAACGTCACGTGTGCGATAGCTGGCGGGACGGAGATAATGAAACATGAGTTTTTTATTTCATCCGTGTGGGGGGGATTTATTTGCGTGTTTACGAGCGTGTTTAGCCCTGATGAGAACATTGAACCTTGTGGAGAAGAGAGAGACGTTTCCTGACTCACTCACGACACATTGTTAACGTGTGCGGCTGCATTCAAAGGCGAGACCTTCCAGTATTCAGGGTTACATAAAGAAAGTTACATAACACTGAAAACTGATGGGAAAGTTTGTCCTTACTTCTTTTTTTTTTTTACGTACGGCCGTGTGTGTGTTGGATGGAGAGGAGGAGACGAGAAAGGAGAAGCACACACATAGACAGGAGATTGATATTTAATTGGCCATTATGTCACATATAACACACGCAGTCCAAATAATAACTAGAGATACCCATGAGTGCACATTACTTCACCATCACAGTACCGTCTCTAACACACATGCATAAATCTCAACTCAATATCACAAAAATCCATCCATCATTTATCAAATTATCATTTATGTAGTAATATATGTATCTATAACTGTCAAATTTATTCATCCTATGTTTTATTCCCATTTAAGTAAATTTTGAACATATTTGATATATCACATGGCAACAGTTCTTATCCACTTAATATATTTTTTCTTACTATTCCACAACCAACTAAATTATTAAGTTTCAATATACTGTATGTAATTTAGCAAACAGGTGTTAGTTGGTGTTTTATTGGATTTGTATACATTTTTTATAAATTCTCATACATCTAAGCAACAGGAAACTGATCTGACCTTTTCACAATAAACCACCGTTACTAATGCCGGCCTCAGACGGTTGAACAGGTGCAGTCAGTTACTCACTTTTCCCCCCCTCTTCCATTATATCATCCCCTGTTTTTACACTGCCTCTTTGCTTCTCCTCCAATCCCATTGGTCCATCACGCCATCAGGGCGGTTGTCAGAGATGGAGGAGAGTATAGTGGCTATAGAAACTCGCATCGATCTGCTCGCCCGCAGTCCACTCGGAAAGCTGCTGACTCCAGGCAGAAAATAAAGGATAAAAAAAACAGCCCTCAGCTCTTTTCCTGCCCCCCCCCCCCCCCCTTCCGTTATCACAACCATCAACCACGCAGGTCACTCCGGCGCGCTGTGGTCGCTCTTCCCCTCCACCTGATCCTACCTGCCATTTCCCATCTCACCCTTTTCTCTCTCACGACAACACCTCCCCGTATATCAGAGGTGACTCTCCCCCATGTTTACCCATTTTTTTTTTATTTTATTCATTCCACAAGATCCAATTTCCCAGTCCCCCCTCCCCATCGCTCATATTTCTATCTCCCACACATCTATCTATCACTCTCTCCTCTTTGCATCCGCACTTTTCTGCTTCCCTTTGCACATCTATTGGCCTGTGTACACAAATGCGGACGATCAAACACACTCGCACACACACACACGCACACATTTCTCTCTGTCTCACCCCCTGCTGTTTGTAGCCCGTATTGAAGGCTCAGTCGCAGGGGATTAGCCACAGACTTGATCAGAGTCTCTGCGGTTGCCAAAGTTGAATCTGTGGCAAGAAGATTTACACCGTGCATCCTACTAACACATGTTGTAGCTTTGAGCGTGATATCTGCATTATCAGCTTCATGGTGCAGCCGGGACTGCTCCCTGTACGCCGGTCTCGAAAACCAGGATTCCCTTCGCGGGAGACATTTTTACTAACTGGAATCCTGCAGAGCTCGCACAGTTTCTGCTCCACCAATTAAACGTTTCAGCCTGAATAGGTTTGGTCATGTGCCATTTACCTGATCCCATCATTGTTCCTTGAGTGGTGCCCCACGGCTTACAAGGTAAAAATACTAGCGTTAATATAATCGGCCAATTCAGCTCACTACAAAAGGTATGTTTTTAAAGATAATGAAATCTTTACACGTCGTACCCTTGGTATTTTGCAGATATTTAATCATAAGTTTTGGATTAAGCATTCAAAATGTTTGACACCTTCAAATATTAACCCATCAACGTAACAGAACGTGCCAAATTCCCTTTTCATGAAAGCTACAAGGAGCTCCGACCCACTGCTGTGCCCTAAAATAACCTTTTATCTTTCCGCCGGAGGAAACGTGACATATCAGGGTTTAAAAAGACTCACCAATTTATTTCCCAGATTGGTGAGTCATTATGCAAAAAAAAAAAAATCCAAATCAATCCCTATTTTGAAATGATTCTCCACACCAGATCCCCCGATGATGGCTGCGCTTGCCTCTGTTTGAGCATTAACACCCAGAGTCCTTGTGATTTGACGCAGTGGGTGTCCACTGTCCAATAAGCGAGGCGGGAACACATTACACATTCAGTTTTCCATTATACGGCCCTAATTTATAGAACATTTTCATCAAAACCCGTGCCAAGCTGCGAGATCAATGGGCGCCATGTTTCCTGATGTAGACTGATACTGGACGACAGCAGAATCAGTAACAATTCCGCTCGCGTCTGTTTACACTTTGGTATGCAGCCACGCTATTACGATACGGCAGCTGCCAATGAGTTGACAGTCAGAGGGCTAAAAGCTCCCCCCCTCTCCCTACTGCGATAAGACAGATCCGATCCGCTCCTTTGCTTGGCTGATGTCAGCAGTATCATTAGAATAAATGAATCACCATATTGCACTGTCTCGGCTCCTTCGCTTCATGCATACAGGAGGAGGCGTTTATTGGCAGGAAACCTGTGTACTACGCTCCGCTATTTTACTTTCCATTTATTGACCTCTGCGCAAGAACACACGCATTTCGCCTCTCCAAATGCGGTTTAGAAAAAAAAGGATCTGTTTATTTACACAAATGAGTGTCCGTGTTCCTCGTTAGGCCTCCAAACGAGGTCTTAATTAGTTAATTGGCTTATTACGCAGATTGCTCCCAGGGCAGCCGGTGTGGGTTGGCTGTCATTCATCGAACGCCTGCACAAACAATAAAAAAAGGGGGGGAGACTTCCCACCGATGAGAGACAAGGAGGGGGAGGCAACGGCAGGCGGTGGCACGAGGAAAATGTGGCGATGGCCGGTTGATTTAATAAAGTGTGGCAGTTCAGTGGCTCGCCATTGCAGAGTGGGACGGTAGCTATCTCTGAGTCGGCCCCGAATCTCAAAGCGGAGCAGCGGGTGAGGGGTGACTTTCAATTAGCAGAATGAGCCTAATTAATCAGTGAGGAGGTGATCTGTAATGGGAACCAGTGGTGGAGGCGCCTGCTCATCACTGTGACGGGGTGAGGGGCTTTGCTGGTCCTGCCGCCACGTCAGGGTGACCTTCATCGCCACAGATGGGGATGCACGGCGCGAACAAACGACGACCCAGAATCGCGATAACCCTCATTACCGAACAATATGGTGGACATTTCTTGGTTGTCGTACATATTGCAAGTGACCTGTGCATGATTGTGTTGTCAGCTACATGGTTTGGAGCGTGTCAGGAACATTTCCATTGTGCCGTCTCTCTTTAGATTAGTTGGTAGATTAGGGGTGGCACGGTGGTGCGGTGGTTAACGCTGTCACCTCACAACAATCAGGTTCCGAGTTTGAATCCCATCTCGGGATAGGTGCGGACTTTGCATGTTCTCCTCATGTCTGTGTTGGTTTTTCCAGCCGCAGACCAAAGACAGGCAGGCTCTGGTAAGGTCAATTGGAGACTCCAGCTCCCCCCTGATCCTCAAAGAGGAAGTGGTTTGGATAATGGATGGATTGAAATTGGTAAATGAGATGTATGACATGGTCTATTTTTACATAATGCAACATACTCTTACTCAAAAATGTTCAGGTACAAATAAAAGATTCATCATTTTTTTCCGAAGAAAGAGAGCTTGTGACTTAAAAAGCTTTATCTTGAGTGACAGGGCCTCCTGCTGGACTTGAGAAGACCGTCAAAACAGGAGATTTAAAAGAATCCTTATGTTGGTTATGGTTATGTTTTTTGTCTCCAAATTTGGTGCTTGTTTGCTCGGGTTGAGTTTGTGTTCATCCTCTCACTGAGTCTTTGAACCTATTATCATTCCCTCTGCTTTGTCCTGGTCGAGCTCTAAAAAAAGATTTGACATTCAGGCCTTTATCTCTAAAATACAGAAGAACTATACTAATTAAGTTTTTCTTTAGGAATGATCTCTAAACCACAACTGGCTGTCAATATGAGAAAACACCCAGACTGCTGTGAGTAGTTTTTTGTAGAGGTCAGAAGATTTCCATAATGTTTTTTTAAACGCACTTAGAAGTTACTTATTTGAATGTGGGTGTTTGAATGTCAAATACGAGGAACTCATCAAAAAGTGTGAGTTTTATTTGTTAATCAATTCTCATAGTCTGATGAAGTTGGTCTGGTGACGGATTATTCCTCGATTAGATAAACATCAGTGTTCCTTCTCGGCTCTACACGGGGCCCACGATGTGATGTATGACACTAATTACCCTAATGTGTGCATGTTCGCGTGTTGGAGGCATGTGGGAATGCACATGAGAGCACAAATGTATTTACACATGAGCATCCGTGTGGAATGCTTGTTCGGTGGGTGTGTGTCAGTGTGTGTGTGTGTGTTTGCGCTGTTCATCTGTACGAGGTGTGTGCTCGCGTTACTGGAAATGCCGTGGGTGTTGATGGTGCAGTCATATTGGCAGTGGACTCCCTCTTAAGGCTAAAATGTTTGCACTTGACTAAAAGCAGAACACCCACATGCGCCCGGGCTTTTCATGACTAGTTGGCTGTTATACAAGTTGAGTGCTGGTGGCAGTCGCTCAGACCTCTCAGTTTATCCCCCTTCCTGTTCGAGCTACATCAGCATCGAGGATCGCCTCCGAAAGCAACGTTTTCTCCAACGGTGTTACGAGGGCACAAATTATCGTCGAATCCATTTGCTCACCATTCACCGCCGTAGCATTGTGTTTGGTTTAATTGACTGTGAACCTGCTGGTGTGCATCCAGCTCGTGTTCGGCAGACGCCAGGTCTCGCAAATGAGTCTGTGGGGAAATAAGAGCAGAGCATCAAATTAGCCAATTCGCATGCAGGTCAGAGGGCTGCACTTAGGGTGCCGGTGGACTGATAGACTTGATAGGAAGCGGGGGGGGGGGAACAGAAAAACAAGCCACAACCGCGGGCGATGGTTTCCACTCTGCCCAACACCCGCTCACATTGTGGAGAGTCTCTGCTCCTTATTCTCCATATTCCACTCAGTAGGTCTCCTGCTCTTTCCTGCCCAGTTTTTTAATTACAGAGGTTCTGCTGAATTTTGTAAATTATGTTCTTGAACTATAAGAGGTGAACACTTGTGACACTGAAATTAATTTGCAAACCTCTGAATGTAAGTTGAAGAGACAATGGGTGAGAAAGCAAGAAAAACACACACACACACACACTCAGTGAGTCATTGCAGACATTTTGGATTTCCTTGATTCGACTGTAGCTCCCAGTGCACGCAGAGTCTCTGTATATCTCTGAAAAGGCAACAGATGAGATGTAGTGGCAAGGAGGTCACAGATCACTGGCTTTAATTATGCCTGATGGGCGGCACTCAGGGCAAAACTGCTTTACTTGACTAGGTCAATATGTGCTTGTAGTGCGAGTATGAGAAAAAGACTAATGTAGTACAGTATGGAACGCATTCCCTCATGGCCTCATGTGGGCGGTCTTGTGTTTCCTCCTTCAAGCTTTGGTCCAGAGGCCTGGGAGCCTGTGCAGTATCTTAGTTGCTCCTTAAGACTGAGATCTTAGATGTTGTTCCTGGAATCTGCTGGAGCTTCTCTCCCAGTTTGGGGGTTTCAGCCCTGAGTGCTCGGATTACCACCGGCACCACCATCGACTTCCCTTTCCACATCTTCTCTATCTCCTCATCCAGCGCTCTGTATTTTCCGAGCTTCTCGTGTTCCATTATCTTGCTGTTGCTGTCCGTTAAGGGATTGCTACATCTATCACACCCGCCTTCTTGTGCAGTGTGGTGACCACCACAATGTCAGGTTGAGTCCCCACAAGCAGTTTATCTGTCTGGATCTGGAAGTCCCACATGGGTCTTATGAAGGGTCATTATCAGCCATTGATTGATTGGAGATGTTTTGAACTTACGACCTCTGTGTGCTGTACCTGCCGGCGTCTTACACCCTGTGGTGACTGTCTCAGGGGCGTCTTTGCACAGCCGGCACCTCGGGTCCTGTCCGGTGTGGTAGACCCCGGGCCTCTATTGATCTTGTGCTTAGCGCCTGTTCTTGTGCTGCGCTGATTAGTGCCTCTGTGCCGTGTTTCAGTCTTTTCCAGCCACTGGTATGAATTCTCTATATCAGATACTTCTTTCACCTTCTTGTCATATATGTATATCGAGAGAGAGAGAGAGAAGAAAAGCAAGTGGCAGTACTTTCTGTTTTAACTGTCATCTAATCACATGTCCCATCACATTAGCATCACCTTGTCACTCCCTCCCCAGCACAGCTCCGGGGCCTGTTTCATTAGCTGTTATTTTAAGCCGCAGTCCTTGTTGTGTTCCTTAAATTACATTTATGAATTATGAGCCTCCCGACTTTAAGACTCCTGTCAGGATTTCAGTCTCATTTGACCCTTTCCCCCGGAAGGTGGTTTGCGGAGTGCAATCATGCGTCGACTCGGGCTTTGCCGGCTGTCGCTCCTGTTGACAGTTCCTTCTTTTTTCTGTTTTTTTTCATGCCCTCACGCTGAGCAGCAAGCCACCGTGCATTTCTATGCCTCCATCAAATGGAAATGAGCCTCGATATTTCCCACTGAGTGACATTAAAAAGTGTGACTTGACCCGGAGAGGGTGAGTCAGCGCACGCCTGCCACAGCACCTCCTTTGACACAACCTCTTGCACTCGTGTTGGAAGCTGCATAAGTGGCCGGGGCCGCTCGGATAATTAGCAAATGAAGTGGTTTCCCCGTGTAAGTCACTGAGCCCATCATGTTCGCCTCCCAGCAAGCTGATACTGACGGGCATGCATTTAATAACTGCAATTAGCAATATCCCTTTTCCCCTCTTTCGGACGAGAGTTCATCTGCAACGCAAAAAGGATTTGTTTCGTCAGGATTTATGTCCGAGCTAATGTATTTCTTTCCTCTGTAGGAAATCCTCATTATCTGCATAACCACGGCAGTGCTCATCAGCGCTACACTATCCATACATATCCTCACAAATTCAGTTACACAGCCGTCGCAATTACACCCTATAGTGTGTATGTCTATGTATTAATTACTTACTCTTTAGTAATACAGATGTTTATTACTTCAAAAATCAATTAAATTTAACGATTTGTCATTAACTGGCCCTCAAAAAATGTATTAACACAACAATGACAATGGATATTGAAGCTCAGAAAAACGTTTTCAAACAGCAAATCAATCCAAAGCATGGATCAGTTTGATCTGGACTCAGACCACTTCCTAACTATGTTGGTCCATTGGTCTGGACCGTGGTCTCAGGCACCTTTCACACCCGTTAGTTTGGTTAAAGTTTGCAGGTCCAGACCAAACGAGGCAGGGGAGAAAGCCCCTTAAGTCTTCCCCAGTATCAGCCGGAGATGAGCCAGCACACTCCAGTAGAACTTCCATCCAGACGAACTGAGCTTCGGGAGGGGATGGGGTGCAGGGGATACAATAGATTTTCAAAGATTTGAGCAAGTGGAGCCTGCACATCAATACAAACCAGAATATTTATCACGTGTATAATCAGCCACTCAGGACTAAAGAAGCAATTCTCAAGGGACAGCGTTGGGATGGTGGTGTGGGCTTCGCAAGCTGAGCAGTCGGGAAACGGGTTGCATCAGAGAGGGGGGGAACCGCAGAGCAGCAGCTTTGATGGATGAGCTTTAGACCCCCGCTAATGCCTGGCCATGCTAGAGCACCGATCTCTGGGCGTGCTCGGAGGAGAAAACTGAGGCTACACGACAGGTACCACAAAGAAGGGATCTCTAGTAGTCTCACACATCCGTCTTGCAGTTCATCTGTGTTGCTCGGCCAGTGCATGTGTAATAAGACATCTGTGGTCTGCTTTGCAAGAGTGTTAACACGCATGAACAGACTAATTAAAGGGATCACTATAAATCATGGATGCCTAGAGGTCTAGCTCTGACCTTTAGCCTTTGCCAACTAACTCTACTCACTATACCAGCTCTACTAGATTCCGGCTTACGAGCTATGAGACCATCCAGATGGTTGTGGTGGCTTGGGGATCCGACTTAAAACAAGGCTGGTCCATTGTCTGCTGCAACTCTGTGTGTGGCAAGACGTCTGAAGCCATTTTGTCTCCCCAGCAGCCGTCTCAAGCTCATGGTTGCAAGCTGATATGAAGTGAGAAAAGACAATTCCATGCTCTTCTCCTTGAAGTCATTTCACCAGCACTTATAATCTCTTCAGAGGGAAGAAGAAGAGAGCTACTGCTGCCGCTCCTTTTGTTTCCCCTCTTCCCCATCAGACGCTCTCTGGAAAGGAAGCAAACTGGAACAAAGAGACAGCAGGGACCAAGACAGAAAAAATAAATCTGCTGATTTAATCAGGTGGCTATGCCTGTCTCTCACCAAGAGGGTTTACTCCCTGCCTCCATAACGGGGAGGGAGCTCTGACAGCGACAACCAGCCCCTCTCTGATCCTGTGTAACCAATAGAAGAGATAACCTGTCTCCTCTGGGAGATGTGCAAGTTAAGGTACTATCTAATTATCAGCTCATTAGGACATGTCTTCAAGACTTAAAAACCGAATGAAACCACCGGTGTGAATTATTATCCAAATGACCAGTTGAATTTGTTAATTACGGCCGGGAGTGGAGGGAAAATGAGCGAGCCAGTTGGTCTCTCAGGAGGATCTGAGCCCACCACCAGGCACCTGGTGTTGGCTAAACTTCTCCTGTGAGAGGCTCGAGCCTGTGGAGCCTCAACATGCTCCCACAGCTGCAGACCCAGTAGGAGACCTCGGCACTGAAGGACCAATTTAGAGCCAAGCCAGACGATTGAATCAGGGAAATAAAACTGAACATGTGAAAACTAATGACTTCTCACTAGTCCCACTCACTCATCTCATCGTGAAATCCTGCAGGAGTGAAACTGGGTCTTGATGTGCTATGCATGCAATCCAGCTACGCCTTGATGTGAATACGTGCCGGGTAACAAGGAGGAGGGATACAACAGAGCCAAAGCAGGAGGCAGGATTTTCTGCCTCCGGGGAAATCACAGCTCCAGGCAGCGTCCGCCATCCGACAGAGAGAGGCCCTCAGATTCATAAACAAGGCCGGGCTATTTAGGCGGAAGAGGGAAGTAGGGGGCTTTAATTTAATCTGCATCAATGTCAGGCACTCTGTGACAGCTGATGGGGAGATATACAGTGGACTGTGTACCATTGAACCCACATGACACACTCTCTGATTCTTCCTGCCCGTCTGATGCGGCACGGTGCCTCAACTGGCCGAGCTGACTGACACAGTGACTCACAGCAACACACAGTCTCATTACAGGTGGGGGAGGAGAGGGGGCCGATGGGATGACCTACTCCTGGAGAGCGTTGGAGAGATCGTTGGAGTTCCTTTCCCCCGATACCGCTGCTAAATCCATACTCTCAAAAAACGATACTGGTGCCTAAATGGTGCCAGTACCGTTGGATGATAAATTGAAGGTTGAAATTTTATATTTAATTTGTTAGCAGTGTAAACTATTCTAAATTTATATATACAAACATGCGTAAGTGTAAACGTTGGAGCAACATTTCTTAACGAGATCATAATAAATAAATCCAAAAAGCTGCAGCACACGAGAAGATAATCAGGCCAGTGAAGGACCAGATTCAAAATAATCTTGAAACCTGCGTTTTGAGGAACCAAACCCCCCCCCCCCCCCCCCCCCCCTCCTCTGCCTCCCTGGACATCTGCGGACTTAAGCCAGGATGCCGAGGAGGTTGAACGTAAACATTACTCTTCTCTGCTCCGGGAAGTCAATTGATTGTAATGACAGAGTGAGAGCACGGTGACATCATCAATGGAATCAACAAGTGGCCGGAGGAGGAGGAGGGAGGGAGGGGGGGGGTGGGGATCAGATCAATAGCCCCTTCAATGATTCCCTGGAATACAATCTATGAGGCACAAAGGACGGGCACATTGGTTCGGCTCCAACTGTCCACCCTAGCTCCTGAGCTTATTCTGTGTTTTCACATTTTCTTTTACCTTCTCTGCTCTGATCTTCCTTCTCTGCTATTTGGTTTGCACTAATTTTCCTTATCTCCCGATTTGTCTGACTCGTCCTCCATCTTTTGAGCATCTCTTCTTTTTTGTTGTCACCTTTCATCCTTTTCAGTCCCCCCCCTTTATCTCATCCCAGCTACATCTCTTTCGCCGCCCTTCTCTTTCTCCTCCTCCCTTTCGCCGCCGTCTCCCTGCCCTCTCTCGCTGCCTCCCGGTGCCACTGTGCCAGCTGTGTGATGAGCCAGGGGCTGATAAGCGGTGGTCAGCCTCTCTCCAGATGGCAGCCCGCGCAGCAGCTGCCTGGGGGGTGGAAGGGTGGGTGGTGGGAGGGTGATGAGTGGGAGTTGTCGAGGAGGAAGATGGGGAGCGTGCGGATGATTACAGCTCTGTTGCACTTCCAGGTGAAAATGGGCACGCACAAAAGAAAATCAATTTTCGGCGGCATGCTATGGTGCGCCTGCTGAGCTGATCATGACACACACACACACACAGGTGTTCTCTCTGCCGTGTGGTTTCCGCTCTGCTGCTGGAGGTGCTGTGTCAATGGTTTCGGCTTTGTGAGAGTCGTGGCTGGAGGACGATCCCTCTGGTTATGGAAGGGGCCTTCCCATATGACATCTCTTTTGTAGCCTCGAGAAAAAAGAGCCTCCAGGGATCATCGCCTCCATATGTGGAGGAGACTGCGATCAAAGTGAGGGCGACGCCTTTTGTTCAGGTTAAGTAAGCTCGTTACGCAACTACATGAATTTGTTGAACCATATCTGGAACAAAAATAACATAGCCTCCCACAGTATTTGCTCAGAATGTGAGTCACCGACGTGCCATCGTGCCCCGGTACGTGACGTAACCCCAATTCTCTTCATCTGCAAAGCTGGTTTTAAAATCGTTGGCCTTTTGTTCTCGCCCAATGTGCTCGGTCACGGTTCCTGGCTTGTCTCTGTGAGTGTTCACAGTGCGGCTCTGATCGAGGGGCCGTTGCGAGGGAAGAACTCTTAAAACAGTCAATAGTTTGCAGCAAAGCCGTAATGGAATTCCTCACATGACCAACTTGTTCGACAGACCTACTCATAAATCTCATAAATAAAAAAATGAAAGTCGGTGTAAACCCTGGAGCAAGCAGCGTCTTTTCCAAGCCACACACACACGTTGAATGTCTGACAGATACTGACCACGTGCACCTCACATGCTGATCGCCGCAGAATGTTAATCATTTCATCCCCCCCCCCCATCCCCCCCCATCCCAAACCACTAAATTGTGATCCAAACAGTGTCTAAACCCTCTCAGCTGCTCCGCCATCCACTTCAAACAAGGCCCGTTTTCAGAGAGCTGTCAGTGGGAAGAGCCAGCCCCAGCGATGGAGGGTCGCCAAGGGACTTGCATGAGAAGCACACTAGAGAGAAAAAGCGGAGGGGAGAGTCAGAATGGAAAGCGAAGGATTGGGAGAGAAGGGGAGTGAGGAGAGACACCCCCCTGTGCATGACAATGAGGAGACCATTCAATTAACATCGTTATATGGCCCCTGATGTTGATTACCTCAGACAGGCCAGCAAGTCCCATCCTTATATACTGATTAAAACCAGGAGGAGAGCTGCAGCGAGACACGTGGAGGGATCGGTCAGACAGTGGAGGATTTCTAATTTCTGTTTCATAAGCAAGGAGAAACAAGGTCGGTGGATTCCTGGCGTGAGAGCCAACTTGCGTGCGTCGCTCCACCACCAGGTAATTGGACGAAAAGGGAGCGCACGCTGGGAAAAGTGGTAACTAGTTGTCTTTTTTCGAAGTGGTGTTAGTCCGCCGCCTCGCATGATTCCTGCCGGTTGATGCTTGACACACGTGATTAATTACACTCAGAAATGTCATCACCCCCCGTGGAGTAATCAGGCCGGCTTCCAGAGAGCTCTGCTGATTGCCCAATGTGTCAACAGTGACGGCCTTCGATGATGGTCCGGCAGCGCGCACGTCATGGCCGATGATTCTCAATTTGGAGAGCGGACACAGCTTGATGCGCCGGGATTTCAGTTCGTCGAAGAAACAGTCCTCTCGTTTACCCTTTGGTTGGACCATCCCGGGGGGTTGATGCCGTCACTAATGTACGCAGTCTTTCAAACATGGCAGGTATTTCATCAGTTTATTTTGCAAGGAGAAACGCTGTCGGGGGGGCCTGTGAGGGCTGTGAGGTACCTGAGCTGGAGCAGAGGGAAGATGCAGCTTCAGTTAGGAGTCATCCCACGGTTCAAGGTAAACCAGAAAGACACGCAGTGCACCTAGATGTCTTGTGTGTTCCTAAAAATACTCTCACCTGCCCTCACCAGCGCTCTCACCTGTCGTCATGTGTGTCCCAGCCGGTTTTTCATGCCATCAATCAAGGTGACAACTGTCATCCTCAAATGCCAGGCGGCATAATTGTGGACACCGGAAAAATAAACACTGAAATTAGCCCCTCAAAGGCCGAGTCTGTGTCTCGTCTGCCTGCTCAAAAAGAACTGTGACAGACAGTTTGGACATCCGATGTGGGGGGGGGGGGGGGGGGGGGGGGGGGGGGGGGAATCAAGCGGCAGAGAGGGAAAGCGGACAGGAGTGAGGGGGCCGAGCAGGCGTATGATGTTTTTAATCACAGTTTTGCCAGGTCCGCCAATCAGAAATGTTTGCAATGTTTGTTGCTTATTTAATAATTCATCCCAAAGCCACTGACCCACTCAATTAAATCCCCCGGGATTCTGTCTTACATTTCTTCCTTTTTCTCCAAGAAGAAGACAAATAAATATGGCTTTTTCAATATTCAAACAGTGCAGGGGGGGTAAACAGGTGTGTGTGTGTGTGTGTGTGTGTGTGTGTGTGTGTGTGTGAGTGGTGGGGAGGGATTGGTAAATATGATTGCCTCGGTAATTAAAGGAAGGAGGCGAGAAAGGACGGGAAGAAAAGGAGAGGGGAACGGACGGGAGGAGGTGTTAGTCATATCTAAAACACGTTCACGACAAGATTACATAAAGAAAAGCAGAAGCGGCTTACAGGGGGCTCAGAGGGGAGGAGGCCGATGGGAGAAGGAGTAGGAGGAGGCATGAATTGGCTGAGGCCCTGTGGTGTGGACGTAGGCCGCCATGACCTCGGTGCTGGAGCGCAGCAGGTTGTACTGTGGAGTATTTGGATTGTGTGTGAGAGACAGGACGGTGGGGGAGATATAAAGGAAACACACAGGGTTTATGTTTACGACTGTTGCTCGGCTCTACACTCGTGGGTGAGGTCTGATGTTAAAGGTTCCATCAAGTGTGACTCCATTTTCCGCAGAGGTTTTTTCTCTTATTCTCAGAATGAGGATACCCATCAACCTCCCCGTCCAGTCCCTCATGGCCTTTGCTGCCACAGCCTTGATGGGGGGCATATGGCTGCACTTGTGTGTGTGTGTGTGTGTGTGTGTGTGTGTGTGTGTGTGTGTGTGTGTGTGTTTGCATGTGTGTTCATGCGCTCTGTGTTCACCGCTCCCCTGAACCTCATGCAGGCAAAGGCTCAGGCGATGATGGAAAGTGAGCAGCGGGTTGGACGTTTGAAGGGGAGAGTGCAGAGGTGTATTTGTCGGGGAGGGAGGGTCTGTTGTCGAGTCGGGTGATGGCTGCTACCTGGAGGTGATGCTGGCAGCGGCACATGGGGAGGGAAGGGGAAGAGGAGCGAGCGGCGAGAACTAGATCAATGACATGGCCGACGTGCCTCGAACAAAGTGCTCCGGCCCCATGTGTTGATGTGCTGGAAATTGCATCTTCAAGGAAAACGTGCTTGATGAGATTGTGGGATCAATAGAGGATGCGGGCGACCAGGCTGCCGAGCGGCTTAAGAGGCACGGAAGGCAGAAGCCGGGTCTGTAAAGAGAATGGGAGATGCAGACCAAGGCTCCGTAACCTTCCTCTGATGGTCTAATACAATATGTCACCTCAGTCACCAGAGGGGCTGAGAAAGAGAAGTGTAGGGGGGGGGGGGGGGGCTGCCAGCAGTAAAGGCTTTTAAGGTCTTTCGGAATCCAGCAGCAAATTGAGTGAATTCAATTCCATCAGCGCGGCCGTGGGATTGGCTGAGACGCTTTAAACGGCGGCCGTGGTGGGTAATGGGCCGGCCATGCACCCTGCAAAATAAGTGATGTCACCAGTCAAGCATCTTGCCTCATTTACATTAATGATGAACGATAATGGGCAGGAAATTGGATCAGTAACACACACTGGCATGCACATGGCTGCACATGGCCACACATTCACATGCAGAGCATACAAAGTAGGATAACGCACACTTAAGGTTTGACTTTATAATGCTCATTGAAACATATTTAAACAATCTCTCTCTCGCTCTCTCTCTCTCTCAATCTCTCTCTCTCTCTCGCTCCACAAGTGCCCGATTACACATTCATTTCATGAGGTCTCTATCAGAACAACACACATGAACACACACACACGCGCACACACACATGCATACGAAACACTCATCCAAGTCGAGCAATGCGGCAGAGATTCCCCCCCTCCCCCTCCCCTCCCCTCCTATGCAAGGCTGTTTCTATGGCAACAAGCTCCAGTTTCTGGCACTAAAAAGTAGAAACTAACAGGAAGTATGAGAGGCCTCCAGGGGGCGGGGGGGGGTGGTGGTTGGAGGACTGGCTTGGTGGTCGCAGGGACCTGGAAGGGGAGGTCGGGGTTCAAGAGGAGAGCGAGCAGGGTGAGGGCTCATTCCATGATGTTGGGAGGGGGGGCTGCAAGTTGAGATTCACTCTTTTTCGAAAAATGACAGGTTTCTTTTTTCCTCTTTCTTCTGAGCTTTAAAACTCAGCCTCTCTTTCCGTCCTGACGTTAAACAAAACCAATTGGTTTGAATTCATTAATGACGTCTGATCCACTGCGATCGGGGATGAGGCCTCGTGGCTCAGCTTCAAAGACTGACGCTCAAGCCTGGAGACAGACAGACAGACATGTTTTCTGTCTCTCTCTCCCATTCACATTCCCTGCCATGTCCTTTTCTCCACTCTCCCGCCGGCCTCGCACAATTATTCTGCTCACTTTGGAACTGGTTTCATGGAAGATTTATCAATGTCTCACCTGTAATCTTGACAGCGGAGTGACCAGGGCTGTGCAAGGGGCTCGGGGAATCCTTCGGTTCAGCATTCTAACCCTCAGCATTGAAAAAAAACACATTACAGATGCAGCACCATGCAACTGCAGTTTGATTATCTGCTGCTGGAAAAGCTGTCGTTTTTTTTTTTCTTCTTTCTCCTCCTCCTCTCCTTCCCCGAGTGTGTTTGTGTTGTGGAGACTTTGCCTGAAGGGGACAGAGCTGATCGCTCGGCAGACGTACAGGCGAACAAACTGGAGGTCGTTTTCACACCTGAGTTCTGCTCGACTAAGTCTAATATTAATGTCTCTCTTCATCGGCACACTCTCGCCTCCTCTCTCCGGAGAGATTCACAATGTGAAAAAACACAAGAACCTTTCTGTGCTCGTTGTCAGCTCCTTACCCTTCCATCCATCCATCCCTCCATCTCGCTACCTCTCTTTCAGCCTCCACTTCAAAATGACTGTGATTGACATATTGAAGTGTAATCCCAAACCACTCCTGACTCTTTAAAAAGTTAAGTTTCCCTCACATTAAAGCGCCACATGCACACGTGTTTAAAGACGTTTATTAAAGACGTGTTTTATTCGCAGCGTTCCCCCTCCACTCGATCCCGACAGAATTACAGGTTTGTTCACTCCACCAGCCGCAGAGAGCGAGCTGATGATATTTATGAAGGTTGAACTCAAACAATGTACTTGCAACAAAGGCCGACATTTGGAAAAACTTGTGCTGCTTACTGATGGTTTATGTAAGCAGCGGGGATGCAGCGAAAGAACCTCGGAAAACATGTGGCCGGGGATAAGAGGAGAGGAAAAGCTTTACACCTGAGTCCTCATCACACAGGAAGCTCTGCAGCAGCTCCTCGGCCCCTCTGGGAGAGAGTCGGAAAAATATCTCCACAACCTTCTTGCCTCCCCCCCCCCCGTTAAAACGTGTCAAAGCACTATTTAGGGTTATAATTCAGACAGGAGAGATTGGAGTGAGCTGGACTTAGATGTACAATTTCCCCTGCATAATGGGGCCTGCGCAGTCTGAGCCACCTGACTGGAAGGAGATGTTCTGCTCTCGGTGGACCGGTGTTCGGAGTGAGTTAGCTGGAATCAGGCCGGCTGACTTGAAATTCTGTGATCGCCTCCAAAACTTTGAAGATGCCTCCGACCGGCTCCGCAAATGAGTTTTTCTTATTTTTTCCTCCTCTGCATTCGGGCTCCTAATCCTCCCTCGAGTCGATCTCTCTCGCTCTCTCTTTCTTTTCGGATTGTTTCTCTCCCTTCTGCCTTCGTTCCCACACTCGCTCGCTCCTCGCCCTGCTCCACGTCCCCCTTGTTTGCCTTCGTTCTCCCTCGATCGGACTCAGACGAGCCGGATTCTTCTGACCCTTGGTTCCCAGCCTTTCCACACACCCGACAGACTGAGCTTAGCCGCCTGCCAACCAATTACTCACCACATCGCCAGTCCTGCCACCTGTCCCCACCCCCCCACCTGTGTGCCTCTGCGCCTCAATCTATTCCTGTCCACTTCCTTCCTGGAGCTCATTCCTCTCTTTGTCTGCTTTTATCAGCTTTAATAACCCAGTGTGCCAATGTCCCCCCCCCCCCCCCCACAGACCCTTGATTGTCTTACACCTCCACCAACTCCATCAATGCTCCACCAGCAGTTTACCCACCTCCCCTTTTCTTATAGCCTCATTTACCCACTTGTTTTTTTACTTTCACCAAGGAGGCTATGTTTTCATCTGGACTTGTTTGTCTGTCTGTTAGTTAACAGGATTATGCCAAAGCTACAGAATAGAATAGTATGGGTTAGGAAAGAAGTGATTTAATTGGTTGAGGATCTGGATCGGGGGATGAATCCAGGAGTTTTGTTTACATTTTCGTTGAAGCCCAAAATATAATTCCTGGGTCTTGATTAAATAAAAAGCATGTTTAGGTGAGATTCAAAATAAAAATCCAGATCCAGTGAATTCATATGTGGTTTCTTAAGGGGATTGTTTGGCCTTGAGGGAGGTACACGCTCTCTGAATGCCGGTCCTGTCTTATGATATTTTTCATCTCTACCCCCCCCAAACGTTTTCCACTCCTCTTCAATTAGAGGTTC
The DNA here is from genome assembly GCF_949316205.1 of Platichthys flesus. Classification (NCBI taxonomy): domain Eukaryota; kingdom Metazoa; phylum Chordata; class Actinopteri; order Pleuronectiformes; family Pleuronectidae; genus Platichthys; species Platichthys flesus. Next base: position 21,597,972 of record NC_084955.1, on the reverse strand, counting down.
TCTTATAGGACCATCCGTTTTTCTACTTCTGAGTCGTCTCTCTCGTAGCAGCCATGTAGTGTGATCTCGCTAAATCGGAATCTGTTACATAATGAATGCCGTGAGCTCTCTAATGGATCTCTGTCATTTAGTCTTATGTCTTCTCATGTAGAGCTACACTGGAGCATTATTCCCTGGATCAGTTAAAAGGCTTAAGTTGCTCTTTTTAACCAACTACTTAGAGATGAACTCGTTTTTTTCTTTCCTTGTTCATGCACATCAGTAAAAAGGCTGCTACTGATTGATGTTCAGACTCTGGTACGTCTGTGTTGGTTTATCTGCTAGTTTGTCTCGAAAGACCCAATCAGTCCTGGGTTTCCCTACAAATAGCCGTGCCCTCCAGTTGAGCACTTCATTATAAGAGGTGTTTTAGTATGGGGCCCCAGCTGCTTCTCTAGCTTCTCCCCTGGCATGTGGGCGTGGCTGCAAAGGGAGCTTTGAATGCCTGATAGAAGCAGTTGGGGCTGGAGCTTTCAGTCCTTCACCTTGTTTGTGCCCTAGTAGATTTGGGGTAAGTCCATCAGCCAACAGGCGCTGGGAGCCACGAGGTCAGTGGTTAACAGCTCCTGTGAACCATCCGGCTGCCTCCTGAACACATTTCAATCGTAGGGCGTATTAAAAGCCTGAGGAGACCCAGGGGCTCGGAGGTTAAAGGCTGTGTCGGCCAGTTAGACTTGTTTACATTTGAGGAAGCCTCGAGGACGGCAGACAGGTTTCATATTGTTGTAAGAACAGATTGTACAGACACCGCTCGGAAATCCAGAGGAAAGGCAGAGGAGGCTAACTAGTGCTGTGTCCAGTCGTTATTCCCCTGTCTGAACAGCCAGCTCAAAACCGTCTCAACCCTCTGCTCTGACAGCGCTCGGTCCAAAGAATAGTCCGACAACAGCCATGTTGAACGAGGTTTAGCCTTTCTGCACATGTGTCAGGTTGTGTTAAAGGCACAGAACTTGTTTGTTAAATCCATCTGTGGTGTTTTTGACCTCTCATCCTCCCCCCGAGCAGCCAGCATCCTCCATCTGACTCTTCACCTCAATTTGCTGCTTCACATCCAACATGGCCCGGGCTTCAAAGTTCCTGAGACCGGTGTGTCCGACTCGCGCCCCTGTTTCACAAGTTCGCTTTGAAGCAAAAGTTCAATGTGGAACAATTCGTGACGAACTGTTGTTTCCTTGATTTTGTATTGATTCACATCTTCCTGGTTGGGTGGAAGAAAGCTGAAAAAAAGAGAGAAACAGATGAAGGAAGGTGGTGGATCGATGTGAGTTTGACCTCCCGAGGGGTTTGGGGCAGATATGTTTCAGCCGAACTGAGCAAAAGAAATAAAACAAAGCCAATGTTTTGATGGTTTTTCTCTGTTTGTGTGTTTGTTTCAAAATCGACCTCAAATTGAGATTTCCATGCAATTTTCATCAGTCTTCCCTTATGTTGAACTTGCAAATGCTGTGACGGGAGATGTTGGTTGTTATTGGAAATCAATAAAGGACATCAATTCGTGAAGCTGAAGGCCGACCCGGGAAATGATTAAGGCACACATCTGTATCCAAACTGAGCACTGGAGATGTACTGCACTGCATCACTAAATCTTCCCCTGCAGCCATTTCTCTGCTTTGTCGTGTCCCTGAGACTGTTGTCACTTGCTTGACAAACACTGAGCAGGAGCAGGGAGCATTATGCGTTGTCTCGACGTGTGGGGACCCAGGACCATGTCAAACAGAATCCCAGATGCTTTCTCTTAAAAACACAAATCCAATTGGCATGCTGTTCATGTCCATGTAATCAGGAAATCCAGTCATTATCACGGTGGTGTAGTAGACCTCAAAGCCTCAATCCACGAAACGGCACAGCTGCTAGCAACCGCGTCTCCTCAGTGTACTCACTATCTTCATGCCATATTCCTAGAGCAGCTCCATGCAGCGCTCCCTCACCAGTCGTCCTCCATGGCTTTGGCCAAGCGTGCAAATGGCAAATGGACAGCAGGCACCCCAGCGCCCACGCAGCCCATGTCTTATTCATGAGCAGGGGTCGGCGTGATTCCCCTCGTCACACACCATGTCAGAAACACACTGCCCTGCGCACCGGAGCCTCTCACTACACTCCCACCTCCAAACCTCCTCCCAGCCACTAAAACCTGTGACATTTTCACTTCACGTGCCACACCGCTCCCGCTCCCGGACGGTGATAAACGTAATAGCCGGCCTCAACGGCAGGACACACTCGGCTGAAATGTAATCCTATGCAACATCCAGCTTGCAGCTATTTCCCCACTGCATCTATAAGTCACACAAGTGCCGCATGAATATGATAATGTGATTACTGGTGGTGTGTTTCTCATATTGCAGCACATCAGTGAGGAGAAAGTAATGTTGTGGTCAGGCTTCAGGCCAGAATGCAGACTGCCCGTCCCACCACGCATCTCATAAAGAAGAGCGAGTGGAGCTAGGAAAAGGGGGGGGGGGGGGGGGGGGGGGTTAGGGTATGAGATGATTACATGGCTCTATGATTTTGTGAGGATGGCTCCAGCTTCCTGAGCTACTATGACATCAGCAGTCTGACATTCAGGAGGACATGTCTGCAGCACCAGCACCGTTCAGCCAGTCCAGTCAATAAAGTGGTGATGTCGTATTGAGCATCAGGCTTCGCTTAAAGGTCAAAGTGTTTTTTCTTCTTCTCTTGCTGGACACGAGGAGGTTGTGGATTTATCAACAATAACATCAGTGTTCCAGAGAGGACGGCAGCTCGTGTTGTACTTACACAGACCTTTCTCACTTTTGACCTGATGTTAGAGGAACATCAACATCTGGTTTTCACATTCAGACTCTCTGGCCATTCTTGTCTTTGTCGTCAAACTACGACGTGTCTGAATTTGAAATATGTTGGAAAATGAACCAACTTAATGCTTCCTTTCCAGATACCAATACCTAGACTTTGAAAATAGTAAATACTAATATAACGTAATTCATTCGCTACCAACTCTGTGTGCAAGTGATGATTGCTCTCGTTGCTGTATGGCCTTGCTTGGTTGTGAACGCTTTGAGAAACAAATACATACAGAGAATGAATGTAATAGAACTTCTTTTATTGTCCAAAACACAAATAAATACATCTAAATGGCATTTATTAAAATAAGACATTTCAAGTTTAAACAGTATGGCAAAACTATAAAACAGTGTGACAGAAAAACAAAATGGATCTAGGAATAAACAAAAATTAGAGTGTGCAACTTAACACGTCAATATTTTACATGAGGGTATTTCCAGAGTGACAAATGGCCCAAATTCCCGACCCGGCTTCTTTGGCGGTTCCAGAGGTATTTCCGATGCTGGTACTGGTCAGAACATCACTTTGTGCAGCAAAAACCATTTAAGAACCACCGCCTTAGGGCTAGAAACTATACTCAGGTGAGTGGAGGCGAAGCCACGTTGAAGCTTTTCACCTTCAAAGGATCTTCATCTTGTTTTTTAAGGTTTGGCAGCTTCGCTGAGAATCAACTGATCGATTAAATTTTAAGTAGACGCCAGTGATGGACTCTCTGCAGGGTTTAAACATCCAATCCATCACAGGCACGGTGCTCCTTCTCCTAGCCTTCGACTCAGCTCTATCCATCTCTTCCTCCTAACTGGTTTGGGGAGGGGAAATTATCTCTTGATTAAAATTTAATTAAAAGCCATTTAACTTCCTTTCCCCTCCTCTCGTTGCCCTTAACAGAAACATCTTTCCCCTCCTGGTGGGGAACATCTCACTTTGGTGGCTGAGAATCCACTCAACTCTCCCTGGGACACTGATTATTTCTCAGCTTCTTTCATTACACCTATAGATCAGAGCAATTAAAGTCCAAAAAGGGTTCATAAAAAATGCCTGTTTCCGCCTCTTAATGGTAAACAACCGCTCTCCAGGGGGTCTAAATGGAGATCTATTGTCACACCTAATAGTCCCAACCACCTACTCTGTTGTTACCCCACCTAAGGTCCAAATTAAATCCCATTAAAGGAGAAATCTAATCCCAATTCATTCATCTCATCGATTCATCCAGCCCTGACCCCTCGGGCTCTCAGTGAATCTGGCCTGGAGATCATATCTTGGGCCGGGTCTCCACACTGTTCTGCTTGGCCTCAGTAACATGCAGTGACAAGGGTCAGGATACAGAGCCACACAAGGATCCCATCCTCGCAATTAGTCTCCTCTAGAGTCTCCTTGGCCCTTGAGGGCTCGAGATTTAATTAAGTAATTGAAAAGATAATTCTCATTTGGTTGGCTCATGGTTCCCCCTGTGGAAAGTAGTGGTATGTGTGTGTGTGTTTGTGTGTGTGTGTGTGTGTGTGTGTCCTGTGTGCCGTATCCATCTTTCAAACCCCTTTAACCATCCTGGTCGTAAAAGCGGGGCGGGGGGGAGCTGCTTCTTTCAAGTGATGTCACATTTAGACCTGTTTGTGTGTGCGGGTGTGTGCGGTCATCCTCCAGCTGTGCAGCTCCTTAATGACCCGTGCAGTGCCTGGGAGCGGGGGGGGGGGGGGGGGGGTCGCAGCGTCGTGACTAACAGCCTGGGCAGATTGGCTGCTGCCAAAGCCCCAGCCCCGGCCAAGGCCCCATGCACAACAAACTCCACCACTCACACACTCAGGCATATATATATATATATATATATATTTATATATATTTGCACAGAAAAAAAAAACACCACACACCCTCACATACAAACACCCACATCACCGTGTCCCCCGCTGCTAAGATTCCTCTAAATGTGTTTACACTACTGTGGATGGCTGCCTTGAGACATTATTATGAATTTATGTGTCTGCCGGCTGGAGATGTGTGTTGGAGTGAGGAAAACGTGTTTGTGTTGAGTGCATCTACATTGAAGGACGAGATTGATTGTGCAGCAGGAGGAAAACATGACTTTGTAGGACACAGGACAACACTGAATCAAGGACATGTTAATCAACGGGGCTTCAGGGCAGCGGGGGGGGGGGGGGTTTCAAATGTGTAGATACAAAAGCAATCATTGTTTTGATTCTTGTTTTATTGGGAATTACTGGGGCCTCCTACAGAGAAGAGCAGTGTACAGAGACTATGAAAATCATGCATTTAAAATAGTTTGTAAGTAAAAGTTGAAAGGACTTGGTATCAAAGTCTATTTAGAGTAGAACAAGTAAATGCTTATTATGCACAATGTATTGCATTATAATAACTGCTTCATTAATCGTGTTGGGATAACTTCTTAGTACTTCATATACTGCTGAGCTTGTGAACGTCCCCCAAGAGATCAATACAATCTGATCTTAGCCTAAGACGATCAATAATATATTGTATTTGTTGATTATATTTTGAATCAATGATCTGAATCTGAACAGTAAGCACTAACTTAGGTTGTTAAATAAATGTAATGGGGTAAAAAAAAATACAACATTTGATTTGTAGTAGAGTAGAAGAAATGGAAATATGAAAAGTTCTTTGAGTAATATTTGAAAACCCAGCTTCTGTCCTCAAATATTGAGTCTGCACACACAATGTATTCCTCTGCCTAACATGAGCTGCTGAACGAATTCAAATGTAAAAGGATGTGATCAAGCACGTTCACGAGATTATAAACTTGTTCAGACATCGCAGGTGACCTCGAGGACGGTTGTCCACTTGACCAAAATCCATAATTAGAAACCTTTGTAGAAGGCCAGCCCGGAGTCAAAGCAGATATATGTGTGTACAACCTTTTCTTGTGTGTACTCTGACTCACCAGATGTCGACTATAAGCAAGTCGCTGTGTAACTAACACAGTGTTCTTCTTCCCTTTCCGCTGGCGGCACGATACCGTTTTCAAAATCCCCCACGCAATGAAAAAACAACAACAACTTCCGAGCTACTAACCTACATGGATATTATTCTGCAAAATAATGTAAGACTGTGTCACTGCATCCCGGGCTAAGCACCGCCCCAGATGGATGTAATAGGTTGAAAGAGATACCAAGAAGCCAAAATCACATTTCCCCATAAATCAGATTGATAATAGGTACATCCAGAGCATCCTCCACTGCTGACACTGTGTGAGACATAGTGTGTAGATGCATGTGTGTACTACAGGATGTTTTTTTTCACGTTGACATGCATTGGTTTTGGTGTGTGTGTGTGTTTGTGTGTTTGTGTGTGTGTGCACGCTCACTGGGAAGGTGACTGATGAGCACTGCAGAGCTGTGGTGCAAGAGCTGGTAGTTAGAAATCACTGGGGGACCCAAGTGACTTGATTTGCCCTGTGGCTCATATGGATGCACCCCCTCCGACACAGAAACACACACACACACACATACACACACACACCTTGGAGATATAAGAAAGACAGTGAGATGCGGGGGGAGGGGGGGGGGCTCACATCCTTTTAACTGGGTCTCATAAATCACACACAGCAGTATGGCAGGATTATCATGTCAAGAAAGAAAAAATGGTGTGTCTATGTGTGTCTGCATGTGCAAATACACAAGAGTGGTGCAACCTAGTCTGGGACAGGTGGCGAGGCATTTGGACCAGCGTTGTTCAGTTGCTGCATGTTGGAGAAGGGACAAGGAAAAGCCACTCACATGGAGGAGACAGCTGAATGAAAGAAAAACTGAAAAACTAAACAGGTGGATGAAAAGCTGAAACAGAGACGTAAAGGTTTCACAGCGAGGGAGAGGAGGATGAGGATGAGAGGAGGGAGAGGAGGATGAAGAGGGAGAGGAGGATGAGGATGGAGAGGAGGGAGAGGAGGATTTGGAGGGAGAGGAGGATGAGGAGGGAGAGGAGGGAAAGGAGGATGAGGAGGTAGATGAGGATGGAGAGGAAGGAGGGAGGGAGAGGAGGGAGTGAGTATGAGAGAGCCTTAGAATTGGGAAGGTTCAGTAGATAGTAGAAATGCTAGAAAAATGCATTTTGATAGCGGGGGGGGGGGGGCGGAGTGTGAGTACACTTGGAGGCGGAGGAGAAGGGATGAAACGAATGAGAGAGAGAGAGAGATGGAGGGGGAGAGAGTCCATCATAGATCTGTAGTTGCAGGCTTCAATCAATTATTAACGCCTTGCAGATTAGAAGCCGAGCCGACAAACGATGCAATGATGGCTGTCAGTTTCCCCCGCACCGCCGCCTACCTCAGGGAACGATGGAGAATGAGAAAACGACAGAGGGGGAAAGAGAGCGAGCCGATGAGCAATGACGAGAGATGGAAAAAGTTGGAGCCCGACTTGTTCCGTGGTTGTTTTTTGATTTTACCTCTGGGAGAGAGATCGAAGGAGGGACAAGGACGAGTCAGTGAGGGAGTGCGATGTATTAAAATGGGCGAGAGAGGAAATTAAGTGCAGTCGTCATCTGCTTTTATGATCGGATGAAGTCGAGTTTAGTTCCGCGCCGACTTTGGAAATATGAAGATAGATGTCCTGAGGCGAGAGAGAGATTGGTCAGCTGGTTAGTAGACGTCTCTAAAGGCTTTTAATCACGAGCTTCCCTTCACAAGCTCTGCTTATTGTCCATTTGGGACAGTGCTGCAATAATTATTATGAATCAGCATTTAAGTAATTTACTGGGAGAAAACCCCCCCACAGGAAATCTTTCCTGGTTACAGCTCTTGTATTTATATATTTGTTTTCTAACATTAAAAGGTGACGATTAAGAGGCTCACAAAGTGTTGATTAGACTAAACAAGCAAGTCAAATGCCGTCTCACATTTTATAGACAAGATGATTAGCAATTGATTGGAGTAATGTGATCAAGTGCATTGATTGAATGTAATTAATTCGCCATATTAGCCAAAAAGAGACGTCCCCCATTTGTCATTTCTGTTAGAAAGTCACATAAAAAGAGAACAAATGTCCGCACGGCTTTATAAAACCTATTAAACAGTTTGCTCTGGTTTTCTCTCAACTAACTATCGTGTGTTTGATTGTGCACTTCAGTCTCTTTGTCTTTTTGAGTTCTCTGTTATTTCTTTCTTCTTCCTACATGCTAGTTATTTGTATGATGGACGAATTCAGCAGAAGCAGAAGCAGTGTATTGATTCTGGGTGACGTGAGCAATGTGGTTCTTTGCTGTGGCCATCTACCATATCATGTATGTGAAGATGGAGGACACGTGTCCCCCTCACCTCTCTCTATCTGGTAATTAAGCTCAAATATCTTATCAATCATAACGTTTCACTCCATTTTTATAGATCAAATCACTAAAAACCAAATGTACTGGAAAAATGTACGCTTGAGCAAACATCAGTGTGATGTGAATCACCTAAAATGAGGAAAATTTTCATGATATGTACTTTGACCTTTAAGTTAGGCCCATGTCCCACCCCCTAACATGGAGGAGGCAGGGTTTATACCATAGACAGCCTCCAGGTGGCGATGTAGGTTTTTAGCTTCACTTTTGGGGAGCTGTCATGTCGTCCATCTTTAAATAAGTCTACGCTTTCTACCTAATAACTAAAGACATGTCCTTGTACAAAAAAATCTGCACTATTGTGTGTAGTAAATTACATTTGAGTGTGACCTCGGTACAGAAACATGGGCTGATAATAAATAGTGACTAAAAGCAGTGGTAATGATAAATAGAAAAAATACCTAAAGAAATAGTTTCTCCTAAAAAATGTGAGACAGTGTTTTAAAAGATAAAGATTCCCTGTTATCCAATGATATATATATTGGTACTGTTTCAGCATATAACCCAACATTATTCCTCCAGAACAGGCACAGGGTTTAAAATAGAGTGAAGCTGCCAAACAGAAAAACATAAAACAGATTTAACTTCCAAGTCCGTTGTCTCCCTGAACATCCAGAAAAACCTGAGCCGAGGCATTTTTCCCCCATCTCTGTTTTTTATCACGAGTGCTTTGTCTAAAATGTCAAGAGTACAAAAGCACAGCAAGGTGATGCTGCTCACTCCCCCCCCCCCCCAAAAAAAAAAAAAAGTTTGCGAGTAGGTAGAGGACTTGAACTTCCAACCTCTGCGTGGGAGAACAGCTCTCACCTGGGGCCCTGAAAGCAACCAGCACTGTCGAGGGATGTGGTGATGATGACGAGGCAGATTGTTTGTAGAGCAGAGTGAGATGAGAGAACAGAGAAGCTAAAGAGGGAGAGAGAGGGAGGGAGGGAGCGAAAAACAGGGGGAAGAGGGGGAGAGGAAAGCTTTCAGGGAGGCGGGATATCCCGGGTTTAGCATGTAGAATGGTCCAGCTCTCAAGGGCACCACATCTGGGATGCCCTTGAGCTGGCACGATTCACCTATACGCCCATTGGTCCTATACATAGACTCTCTATAGAGGTTTTACCACAGAACAGGGCAGAGCGCTGGCATTTGAGCTCCTTAAATCTCCCAGAACTCATAAATCATTCAGTGTTACCTCGGGATGCGCACTGACCATATAGGGACACCCACACAAGGCACACTGAGTACACAGGCTTCTCTCCGATGTCCCTGTATTTACACGATCGTCCATTGTTAAAGTTATGATGTGAGAGATGAGGGCAGGAAGGAGGCCACGTGCTCACCTGGAGGGAAGGTCTTCAAATCTGGTGCAAATGTTCACTTGGACTGAAGAGCTGATTGGATGTGGGTGGTCAAAGGTTTGCGGCCGCTGGGACTTCACAGGGCACATTCACTTTACCTTGTGAACGTGATATCTCAGATACCAAATTAGAATTTCAACTTTTTACTTTTGTACAAACGGTCACTTAGACTCAAAACAGAACTGATTGGAATTGTGATGGCTGCAGGTGACAAGTCGAGGTCATGTGATCTTCTGTTCCTGTGACCATCCTACCTCAAAAAACATGGAAAGAGTCACTGACTTTACAAAACTCAAAGATTGAATCAAGAGAATCAAATTTGGCACAAATGTTCCTTTAGACTTACGGATTAACTGATTACTTTAGGTGGACAAAGGTCAGGCTGAGCTCATCAAACATGTTTTTGGCGTCTTGTACATTATACATCAAGTCTGCCTTTCAATTGTTGATCAGTTCTTACTTGGACTCGGAGATGAACATGCAGTGCAGTACTTCTGGTTTCCTGTCACTAGAAAAATAATGAAGGCTTCTTTCCAAGAAAAGTCGTTTTTTAAATCTGGGAATGGGACCGTAAAATTCAAAATGTAAAAAAGTGGGTACACTTCTGGTCATTCCCCGAAATAACGCGGTCAAGGTCACAGTTTTTCAACTCTCTTAAATCCTCCAACATAAAGTAATTCCTACTTACAGCCTCTGCTCAGCGACATTGAATTTTGAGTGGCTCCAGTATCGAGTAGCTGTCCTTCTCCGGTTCGGTCATTTTAATAATTTTTCGGGAGCTCAGGGTTAGAAGAGGTGAAAGTTTCCACTTGTTCAAACAAAATGGGCAAAAGTCCAGAAAAATATAGAGTTTTGTGAGGCCATAATATATTTTGTCCTCTTCTTTATTCTGTAAATCCTCTCCTGACCTCCAGGTTCATGCTATGACCCCTTTGAAGAAGTCAAAAGTCCGAGCTATACCATAATGAGATTGAATCTTGGAAATATGAAATTATGCTTTTTAAATATTTTCAGTGGGCAGTTCTTCCTGAACAAATGTTCCAAATTTATTCGTCAGATCACAAATCTTTGCATTTCTCCTGCCTTCGCCCTCTTATTGATGCCTTCAAGGCTCCCAGAGACCAAGGGCAGAGTTAATTAAGAATAGAATCCGGCTGTGTGAGTTGAATAAAAAAGAAAAACCCTGATAGGGATGTGGAGCTGGTTGAAAAGATGGAGAGAGGAACAGAACTTAAGGGTTACTTCCGTTGCCTGAAGGCGCTCTTGCAAGGTAAAAAGGTTTCATGCTTATCAGAAAGAAACTAGTCTTTGCAATTAACCAGAAAGACCAGTGTAAAGCAGAATGAAAAACGATGGTGGGTGGTGAGAGAGAAGTGGAGGAAAGAGTTATAAAAGTAAATTTTTAAAGTTAATAAGGTGTCACAGAATTCCTCATGGTTTTTCTCGAGTCTTGAGTCAAGTTAAGTTCTGAATTGGCTGCTTTCCATATAAAATCATTGTATTATTTAGAATAATATAAAGAAGGTCAATGCTTTTCCACTTCCTTCCCCTGTCCTCGGCTAAGCTCGAGTCAGTCTCAGCTGTCAATCATGACATTTCACCCTGTTTTCATAGCAGCAAATATCTAATAAAAACCAAACTTGGATCTTCTTTGAGGAAGTTTTGTTGGAAGTGTGCTTTGACTTTTTAGTTTAGCACATTAATGCCATCCATTGCAATGGGGGAGGCAGGGGGGGGGGGGGGGGGGGGGGTTAAAGCGCGCAGGGCAAATTTGCTGAACACAGGCGACAGCGACAAAGTAGAAAACATTATTATTTATTCACGACTGAAAAGTGTGATGACAAAGCAAAGCAGGAACTAAAACACACTTAGAGTCGGGGTCCAAAAGTTGATGGGAGTTCCAGGGAGGGGTGAGGAGGAGGGAGGCTTGATGAGTAGTGTTGGGGGGTGGGGGGGGGGGTGGAGGTATGTTGGCTGAGTGTGGTAAAGGCAGCCGATCCTGAACACGTGAATACAGGTTAGGAAACAGGTTGCCGGGCAGATCCAACAGACCAAGGCTGGTTTGAGGTTTGGCATAACAACACACACACACACACACACACAGCGACAGGTCTTGCACTTGAAATGACAACCACAAAGGAAATACACAAGCCGACATCACTACAAATCTAGATTGAACAGGAAGAAAACAAAAACACATTTACTAAAGATAATGTTGTTTTAATCACTTAAAGGTTTGGACTTGAAAGTAATCCTCTTGATCAGTCAAACGATTGATGAATGAAGAAAATAAGGGATGATTTTACATTAATACATGATCCCATTTTGTAAGATTTATCAATCTGATGGAACCAATCACAGGAGACATTCATTTTAATATTAGTGGTACATTTTCCCGACTGTATGTACTTTTACTGCAGTAACAGTAAGAGAGAACTTATAAGGTTCTGAGGATTCTCCAATTGTATGTAGTCCGGAGTTCCTGCAGTCTTTGTCCGGCCGACTCTGCAATAAGACACTGACCAAGATGTCAAGAGAGATTTTGATGTTCAGAGCCGACGCCCTTGTTGATGTGAAAACAAAGACACGCGATCGCTGCAGAATAATTAACTCCTCACCTCCTGCCTTCCTCTCCTGAATCCCCCCCCACCGGAGGATTTGTTGCTGATTGGAGAACATCTCGCTGTGTTGTGCATGTTTGGAAAGAAAAACCTCTGGAGAAAGTCTGTAACGCGATTTTGTGGAGTTCCTACAGAGGTCACGTCTGTAAACGGCCCTACAGTGTGGTATAGGATGTGTGGACTCGGTTCTGACCCTAGTCAGTTTCGTGGGACTCAGGTCCACACCTCTGGTACACCAGTGTGTTTCTGCACCACAAGAGGAAGAGAGGTTGAGGTGAGGAAATATTCAGTGTGTGCGTTTTTGTCAGGAGAGGTGATGGCAGCCGGTCCAAACGCTGCAGCACTCTGTCTCTCTTTCTCTCTCCCCCTCTCCCTCTTTGTTAAGCGGGAGCCCTGCCTGCTGCACCATCTGTGGCTGCAAAGTGCCCGAAATTCATTAGTGGAGAGAGGCAAGGTGCAAAAATACCCACCAGGAGAGTGACACCCAGGAAGGGCAGCAGCAACTGGCTTTTGGAAGCTTTTTAATGAAACATCTCCCTCAGAAGAATGTGGGAGAGGAGGAACGAGTGGGAGAGAGAGACAGAAAGAGAGAGAGAGACAGAAAGAGCAGAGAGAGAGAGAGATGGACTTGAGAGAGAAAATGGAGTCTGAGGGGCTCTGAGAAGACGAGGGACGGCAGAGGAGAGAGGAATGGAATGGAGTGATGAAAATGGAGAAATGAGGCAGAGGGGAAGTGACAACCGAGAGAGAGAGAGAGGGAGAGGAGCCAAAGAAGGAGAGCTGAGGAGGAAAAAGAGGAGGAGGAGGACTAACGGGGGTGGGGGGGGGCCTCTGCGTGGCAGCAAGATGTTCTTTGTGCCTGTCAGTGTCTGACTGAAGATCAGGATTTGTGTGACACATCTGCACTAAATCTCCAACAATGACAGTGTGTCTCTGTCTTTATCTGAGGAGCCGAGTCTCACTCTCTCTGTTTCTCCCTCTCGCAACCCAACTCTCTTAAATTTCTCTCCACCCCCCCCCACACACACACCACCACCTCTGCTCTGACTCTGTCTCGCCTCCGTTTAAAAGGACCTTTCTGCTTGATTTGACAGACTGCAGACAGGACGTTAAATATCCGAGGTTCTGAATGTGAAATCTTGCAGGTAGAAGAGCTCTAGTTCCACTTTCTCTTCCTTTCTCATGGCATTGGTTTTATTTCTGGACCCCTCAGCTCTGGATTATCTTTGACCTCTTTTCCGCACTTTATAGCGTCTCCCCCGCCCCCTCCTCGCTTCCGACTTCCTCATCATTCCCCAGTAGCTCTTCCTCCCCCCTCGATCAACTCTCTCTCTCAACTCTCTCTCTCTCTCTGTCACCTCGTCAACCCGCCCAACCGGCTCTTACGCCGTCAACTATCTGCAGTGCTGACACACGATTCCCACGGGGTCCGCGAGGTGACGGGATCGCGGGGCTTTGTGGAACTTATATGCTCAGATAAGCTGCCGAATTAGAGGGTGGAGAAGATCAGCTGTGGCGTCGCAGGGGCGAGGAGACGAGCAGATGAAGAAGGGAGGGAGAACGAGGAGAGGAGGTGAAAAGGGGTTGAGAGAAGGTGACAGTCGTGGAGGCAAGAGACTCAGGTCAGGTTAAGATGGGGAACGAGAGGATCAGCGGGGGTGGGCTGTTGTTGCTGGGTGCACCGTTAACTTTATCAATGTGGGGATGGCTTTGTTTAGAATAAGACTCGTATAAAAAGGGGCTTTAAGTTAACGGATAATGCCCGAGGAAGCTGTCGTTAAAGCTGCTTGCCTTGTCTAAATGTCTGCATTGTTTTCTTATTTTAGAGTAAAGATGGTTAGTCTCTAAAACTGGTGCTCTGAAACTCCTTGGATTTAACAAAGGACAGCAGAACATGAGCACATTCGACCCACAGACAAACCAGAGCACATCTTTCTCCAACACGTGCATTGCGAAACATCTATTAGATAATCAGCCAACGTGAGAGTACCTGAATAATAATAAAAATTAAAAATATTTGTCCAAATCGAATCCTCATGGGTTCAAAACGCTCCCAGGTTGGGTGTCCACACTCTACTGAGGACGTGAAGGAGCACCAACGTGTTAGACTCACTGATATAAGTATTATAAATATAATAAATCAAAAAGGGCAGTCATACAATCAGCTGTTCTGTGTTTATCGTACCCCTCCCCCGCTCAGACCTTCCCTCCAGATGTAAGATGGTTGCATCCTCATCCAGGATAGTTCTTCTTGGATGAGGATGATACAGTGCATCCCACTGTATCACCCCTGATTCAGTGGGATGAAGTTGTCCTTCTTTATAAACACAATCTACGGAGCCGACACACACACACCGTCTGAAATATCCCTCAATCTGTTGCTCCTCAGCCTTCAGCAGGAGTACAGAAATGACTTTTCAAAATCCATCGCTCTTACTACAACACCACTACACACACTGCTTCACCCGGTGGAGGAATCACAGACCTGACACGGCCGCTGTGCCAAATTATGGTTTTTTTCTAAAGATACGAATCGCACAATCACCGTTCAGGGGAGAGGTTTAACCAACTGTCAACCGTCAATCCGAACGTGCACGTGGCTCACAGCATCGTGTGCACACGTCAGCCGTGTACCCTGCGGAGGGATAGACAGCGATACACACGCCGTGAAAGAACTACGCAAATAGGCAATAGAAGAAGTACATGAAAAGAAATACACAGAGTGAGTGGAGCACCGCGACTCATTTAGAATCCGTGTAGTAACTGGTGCTCGGTGCGTAAGAGCTGAGACTGAGAGGAGGAAGTCAAACAGTAGCAGAGAGTTCAGGAAATGTCTGACATTATGATTTCTTTTTTTTTTTCATCTCACTGTCAGCTTCTCTTCTTACGTCTTCCTCTTTCTCTCTCTCTCTCTCTCTCTCTCTGTCTCTGTCGCTCTCTCTCTCTCTCTCTGGGAAAAATACCTACAGTTTGGATCCAGTTAAAACACAGTGGGCAGGATGTGGTGTCACAACATTTCTATTCCCCTCCACCAGTAACAGCCAGTGGTTGGAAGCTGTTGTCCGTCCGTCCCATTGTTCTGAACAGAATATCTCAAGATCGCCTGAACAGAGCCATTTTAAAATTGGTACAAATATTCACCTTGACTCAAAGATGAACTGATTTTATTTTAGTGGTCAAAGGCCAAAGGTCAAGATCACTGTCACCTTACAAATTATTTTTTTTGATTTGGTGAACACAGCATCTCAGGAACACCTTGACGGAATGACATCAAACATTTGTACAAATATTCACCTGAACTTGAAGTTGGGGGTTAAAAGGTCAAAGGTCAAGGTTACTTTGACCCCACAAAGCGTCAGGTTGCCAACTTTAGCAGTGCTGTTCTAATTATGTAACATGCCTCACTCTCCACAACCCTCTTTAATACACAACCTCCCAGTTTAGGGATCTAAAGCTGCAAAGATTTCCCATCTCTCCCTTTGCTCTTGAGTTCCTCTGCTGCGTCAGTATCTTCTCCTTTCCAGTGAGCCCCTCCACCACAGTTAAGGGAGTTAAAGATATTTGCTCATCATTCCCTTTATGTCAACATAATCATATCTGGGCGAGTGATGAAGTCGGAGGTTAGGCGCCAAATTAAAAAATTATATCTCAGTGAAATTCAAAGTAATAAACCAGGTTTTCAGCCGACAAGGCAGGTTAAGAAAATGTCGTGTTTCAAGGACAGACGTAATATTTCCTCCCTCTGACATGGTTGTGGAAAGCGAAGCTGAACTCGTGAATTGAACCCACAAAACAATGATTCATACAAATTTCACTTTCACAGCATCTCACTCTCTCGCTGCAGTTCAAGGAACCGCACATTATCAGCAGCTCTAATAGAAGTAGATGAGGCAGATTGCGGCTAACATGGTACAGCAAAAAAAAAAGAAGAAAAGAAATAAAAGTCAATTACCTCACCAGAAAAAATAACTCCTGTAACACACTCTACATCACAGATTGAAGATGAAGTTACATAAGCATGAAAAAGAATCTGAGGGCGGATTTTTTTAATTTATTTTTTTGCTTGAGAATAGTCATCTAATCTTTTTTTCCCATCTTTGTCTCTGTGTTCGAAAAGTTTCTTCACTTAGTCCCTGAATGAACCGACTCAGGCACAAACACGTCTCTCTGGTGGTGAGGGGGGGGGGGGGGGTCAATTCTAATCCTGTATTCCAGACTCTTGTGCAAACGTAGGAAATAAACATCTGGCTAATGTCCCGTCGGGTCATTTATGGATGAGGCTGACGCCGGCGCCGGGCGGAGGGAGTGAAAAAATAATGAGACAGTTTGTAAAACGGTCGGAAATTATGCATTAAAAAACAATCTTCCTTTGCTGAGTAGTAATATTAAATGACATGTACATAAAATGACCTGTCGGCCTTTAGCGTGTTTTACACTGGACTGATACACAACCCGGCTACATTAGCACACGGCTTAATTAAGAAAGTGGATATTTCTGTTTCCACTTTAAAGTTTCTGTTAGTTTTGTGCTATTTTACAACTTCACTCGAGCAAGAGTCATTGACATATGCACTCATTTTCCCTCAGACATTTACAAAACATCCTGGCAGTGGTCCACGGTTTATTATTATTTATTATTATTTATTTAAATATATGTCTGGCTGCCCAGTGTTCTGTGTAGATTTCGCATGCTACATATAAGTGAACACTAAATCAACGTGATTCTCCGGTTTTTCTTTCGCGGTGGTTATTGACAGCTGCAACTGTCAACGTGACACTGGAGAATTCTGCATAAATACATATATAAGAACGCAATAGCCGCCTGCATATTTTCCCCCCCGTGTGCATATGAATGAGGAACGCCGTCAGTCTTCACGTGTGCGCTCGTGGCTCGCTGGTAAAAATGGTTTTCGCAGCTCATTCACACATGAGGGAGAGCAGAGCCAGAGATCATTTTCAGTGCTCCACATGAAGGAGCATTAATCCAATTCAAACCGCTCCGAGGAGACGGCCCTCTAATAACTTATCGCGACTTCGGAATTTGTTTAGGTTTGTAACAGTGGGCTGAAAGATTAATGGCCTCCACCACAGGAGTTGCACAAGCATTTCTGCGAGGAAACACAAAAGAAAAACACGCAGTACGTGCGGAGATAAATGGAAGGCAAATTAGCCAGTGGCATTGTATTTAATTACACATTACTTCTTTCACACCTTTAGTTATGCCCCTGATTTCCTCATATTCCTCGAAATGGCCTCGGGGGTTTCGGTAGAGCAGCTTCATCAGGAGCACGAGCTCCCAGATTCATCAGTGGGTTAGTCCACCAAGGCCGACATAAACGCACCACTGAGCTTTGCCCCCAGTCACTGGCTGCATGCTTGTTTCCTCCTCAAACAGATTATGACATATAATTCACTTTTACCTCTTCTCTGATCTCTCTTTACTCGTGACTCTGTTTTTTTTTTATCTTTCTGCTTGTCATACACAAGACCCCTCTCAGCTCTGCTCAGCTGCAAAGATTAAATGGACTCTCCATCGATTGCTCTTTTCTAATGCACCGGCCTTTTCAAAAGCGAGTTACCAAAAGCATGTCATCACCCGGGCTGAAAGCAGAGGCTGGAGGGTGAAGAGGCAGCGCTCGTCTTCAAAGTTGGTGTATTTTTAACTCAGAGGGCCTCTTTGCTCGACAAGATGAAGAGAGCAACCAGGGAGCAAGGGAGCCAGACGATCCTGCTGTTTAGGGAGTGGGAAGGGGCCTCTCTGTAACTGAGCAGCCAAAGGTGCCAAAAGCCAGCCAGGGAGTCATCCGGCCTCCATCTGGTGCAGGACGAGGATGCTGAGAGAAGGAGAGCGTGAGCTCAGAGACTCGGTGAAGTGCGGCTCGCTGAACCAGGTCGCCCACAAAAGGGAAATGACCGACCGAGATTCCCCTCAAGGTTCACGCCAGGGCCTGAGCTGGTAGCGGTGGGTTGACCGTCTGAATCGGGCTCTCCAGCACAGCTGTAGCCAAACGTAACTGGCACGGCCGCTGCCTGAGCAGGGGCTCGCCGTGCCAACGATGGCAAGAGCTGCCGCGACTCAGAATGCAAATGAGCCCCATCCACAGCTGGAAGGATGGCTGAGGGCACAGCCAGGCGGAATCCAAGTGCACACAAACTGACGGAAGTGTGCAAACACACACTCAAACTCTCTCTCTCTCTCTCTCTCTCACACACACGCACAACAAAACACACAAACAGTCAGGTTTTCACAAGCACACACAGATTTGCACAAGCTTACAAATACATATATGCACATAGTCCCTTTCCCACCTTCTCTCTCTCTCACGCACACACACACACACACACACACACGCACACACACACACACACACAAACACACACACACACACACACACACACACAGTCTGAGGCTTACTTCATCTGTACTTGCCAGCGACTTAGTGCACTGCACCATCCCTCCCTCCCTCCCTCCCTCCCTCCTCCCTTTTCCCCCTCCTTCTCCCGTTCCCTCCCTCGGGAGCTCCCTCCTAAGCAGGTGTTAGCAGATTTCTGTTCCCTCAGGTAATTCTGTTTTGTTCTTTGCAGCGAGTGCTGCTGCTGTGAATTATCCTGACAGCACCGAACTCCCCGGCTCTGGGCCACAACCTTCTCCCTACTCCTGCTCCCTGCCCCCCCCGCCAACTATTTTCCTCCCATCTCTCTCTCTGCAGTCTGCACCTCCATCTTTCTCCTGACCCCTGGACTCCCTGGCCCGGTGATCCTGAACAACACACAAGCCCACACACATACACAAACAAAGATAATAGTGAAATGGACTTGAACACACACACACACAAGCATGACTTCATAAACACACACACACGCTCATATGTAGTTCAGGTGCACTTGAAACCATCACATTCCAGCAGTGCACAGGGTAATTTGTGCATATACTCAGCTTGAAGTGTGTTGATGTGAGAGTGCAGCCAAAATGCCTCCTCTTGTTATGTTGTTTTCAAAAAGTCACAGACAAAGAATGAGTTATTTGTGATTGCCCATTACCATGGTGGCGTCAGGCGGCGGCTAATTGCCCTCCATTCAGTCATCACAATTAACTGGTCTTATTACTCCGTGTGAGCATGTTACACATTTTGCAAATTTGCACAAAAATGTGTCATTATCAGTATGAAACACGCGGTGGGGGGGTGGGGGGGGGGGGGGGGGGTGGGATTCATGAGCTAAATCAGTGGTGGTGCCGTAAATGCTTATGTGTGCAGACAAATTTAAAACAAAGGGCTGAACGAGATGTTTGATCCGGCTCCACGTTGACTCCAGACTTTGTTTGAAATTCACCGAATGCTTTTTCAGCACATCATCATTATCACTTTGCTGGAAACTGCATGAATTCGTCTCTTTCAGTGGAAGCTAATGTCCAGATTAACAACAGTGTCGTTCCCAGGCTCTCGTCAAAGTCGTTTTTTCCTCATTCATCCTCCCCCCCCCCCCCCCTCACACACACACACGCACACCTACTGCCCACCACTCTGCTCACTTTTTGACGCCTCGTTCTTCTTGACTCCACTTTGCAGCCAATGGTCCTATCGAAAATAACTGCTCCCGAGCTATTACACTCCTTTGTCTCCTGTCACCATCTCCCAGTAATTGCCGTTTTTATTGTGGCCTCTTACAGGCTCCAGTGTAAACTATAGGGTAAGTCTGGCCACCGTGTTGGAAGCTTAACTGCACGCCTGGAAATATTTGTTCAGTCTCACAGAAACTGACGGAGCTTTAATAAACTGTAAAGGTATGGAACACCAGAGCATTATGACTGTGTGGCAAACGGCTGGCTGATAATTCAAGTGGAATTAAGACTCTATAACGATTTTAAAAGAATTCTGTTATCCTGAATTATAATTCAGTGCAAAATAGTCACAGACCAGCACAACAATACAATTATACATGTTTCTAATGGGGAATCAAACCCTTGGAGGAAACTGCACACCACACTAACGAGGATAGGAGCCTATTGAAATGCATTTTTTTACTCAACCGACATTTAGTATGTATGTTTTGTCAGGTGTTAGTATCTTTAATCCTCTTAAATATGTGTGAGTTGTGTTACTAAATCACTCTGGTCAACATGTGTAATGAGGAGGATACTTACAGTCGCATGTTGCTTTTATTATACCAAGATTGTTTGCTTTCTGTGAATTGAGGTTTAGTGTTTCTCTGACAGATCTGCAGGAAGCTGTCGTGGTAAATGCGTTTGGTAAATATTGGGACGATTACCATGGAAGTGCTGCACATTTAATTTGTTGACCGTCAGTCCTGGGAAAATAATCCTCGTGCTTCTTTAGCCGGGCAGGAGAGCAGAGGGGTGAAGGAGTGGAGGGAGGAGAGGAGCACGATGCAGGAGAGAGACTTTGAGTGGAGGAAACACCGGCTGCACAAAACCCTGAGACAGGACATGGAGCCTTTACTGGCCTGACTGGGAAACTGTACAGCATCAAAACAATTCAGGAGAGAGGCGGCTTGCTGGTGTGTAGACGTACTGGTTCTGGAATATTGAAAACAAATTTATTTCAGTGGGAATATGAATTGATCCATCGTGTTTATTGTTAGAACTCAGGGATTCGCTCGGTGCATCTGGGAGGAGACAGCATGTTAACATGACTGGGGATTTTTTTCTTTTGCTGTTTTCCACAGAAGACCTTTGAAAATAATAGTTTTTTTTATATAATGAAAACAAGACAATGAAATGCTTTTATTATGCATCTATTTATTCTACTCTTACTATACCCTATCCTCATAGCATGATACCAAAATGGGGAGCAACAAATTGGAATTGCTCAGCAACACAGATGGCACCATGTTGCTGCATAATAATATTTAATATATAATAACACTTTTTTTTTTTTTTTGCTGCTTATGAAAGTGTGTCATCATCAGAGGACGTTTGGTTTCAGAGCCACTCGGGGTGAATCAGTATTTTAAGCTTCTTTCTTAAAGCAGCGACAGCGCTTACCCACAAATCTGTCAAATTACCAGCGTGCAGGGTGTACTTAGGAGAATCTACAGGGCCTTGTGGAAGGTGAGGGTTGTGTGTGTGTGTGTGTGTGTGTGTGTGTGTGTGTGTGTGTGTGTGTGTGTGTGTGTGTACACTCGCTGAGAGAGGAAGTAACAGTTTAACTACTGTATCGATTTCAACTGTGCTAAGGGGTTTAGGCATCAGTCCAAGGAAGATGGGGGTAAAAGACTCGGGCTCCTCCCTGGTTTGAGAACACTCGGCTCTTCTCCCCGGCCACGCTTGGTTCAGGGGTAAAGATCTGTGGCTGCCCATTGAAGTTGTACAACTGCTGCATCGAGTACTGTATGGCTCTGTGCACTCCGCAGCGCTCCATTGATTGATGTGTGAAGAAGGATTAGTTTGTGGGAGGGAGACGAGGACACAGGGAGACCGGAGGAGATGCTGGGGGGGGGGGGGGCATCTCAGAGGCAGGATTGTGGATGCAGCATGTGTACAATTAAAAAAGGGGGCAGATGTCACATGTTTGGTGAGGTCACACCCGAGGGCTCTGCTCTGCTTTTCTGTAAATGCTGCGGCTGTTTGCACGCTCGTGAGATCAAGCCCTGTTCACAGTTGTATGTGTGTCGGATGAAGTTGGAGTGTGGGAGGTCCTGCGTGGGCCGGCCAAATATACGACCTTGAACAACGAGCAACCAGTCCTCCCAGTGCCTCGGATTGAGCCCACCAGAGCAGATCATGTGTAAATGAGCTGCAGTCACGTACACAACTCATTTCAGTCACTCCGCCGCATCCAGCAGAACTAAAACCTCTCCGGTCTGAGAGGGGGAAGAATGACATTACACCAGACAGATTCCAAACAATTCATTCACCCTGACTTCTCTGACATTTCTTAGATTTCCTGTCAAGTAGACTCCTGCCAACATCAATTTTGCCTCCGCCTCAACTGTGAAAAGCAGGTGACCTGCGTATCCATCTTGTTGTGTTGTTGAGCGAGGCATCCAGGTGGTTTCTCACTTCTCACCCATCACTCTCTCCCCCGCTCCCCCGTTGCTCTGCCCCTGACAGGTGGTGCTGAGGGCGAAGGGAGCCAGAGATTTCATTGATAGGGAGTAGAGGGGATGAATAAGTAGCGGAGGGAAGGAGGAGAAGGAAGACGGGGCTTTCGGGGGGGAGCTGGACCCGAGGTTGGATTTGGGCCATCCAGAGTTAATGGGATCAGACGAGGAAGAGAAAGGGATATCTGTGCAGGTTAATGTTTATCCCCCCACCCCCAGCCCCTCCTGTCCTGCCTGAGGCTGCCGGCATCTGATAATCCTTGGGCTGCCGCTCTTCATCATCAAGGTGTCGGAGGGAAGTGCCTCTGTAAATATTTAATTGGCTGCAGCATGCCGGTGTGTTAATTATGCGGGTGTGTCTTCCTTCCCCGAGCGTGAGACTGTCTCCTTGCCCTTTTCCTCTCCTCCTCACATCGATGCTCCTTCTACCGCTCCTCTCCTCACCGCTACTCCCAACACCAATACTGGAGCGGTCACCTATGCTACTGCCATACCACAAGCACTGCTACCGCTGCTGCTCCACAGCATCCTGTTGTTCCATATGTTGGCACCACAGCATCTGCTCCTTCTCTGCGCCTCCTCCTCCTTTCAGGACCCTCTCCTCTCCCTGCCTCTCTATTATCGCCTCTCCCCTCCATCCTCGCCTCAGCGTGTCTCCCCTTCTCCTTTCAGACTCGGCGGCCTTAAAATGGATTATTGTCATGGGTTTCTCTATAGCCGCTGCCATTATCCGCCCTGACGCCAATCATGCCTTCAGAAGTAGCTCTCCCCTCCTCTCGGTGTTTATTTGATCGTCAAGGGCAATGTGAAATAGATGAGGAGCACAAAGGCGGCCCTGCGAGGACTGCGCCGGCTAAAGTCTCCCAGCTCAATAGAGATCCACTCATAAGTGTCTGCCAGTAGCAAGTGTAATTACAAACAGGCACATGTAAAAGTCAAGAGAATACAAATCACATAATAGCTGTCTTGTGGGTACTGAGCAAACAGCCTTGTGACGCGTTAGCACACAAAGGGCCCCGATGCGGGAGAGGACAAAAGGAAGAAACACTGGACCACCACTCCGGGGGAATTATCCCAGTGCCTACCTACGGGCTGACAATAGAGGAAGTGTTGTGCACAGATGAGCTAAACAGATTTATGCTTTTTGAGAAATGAATGACAAAGGAAGCGCCGCGTTATATGTGAATTAATAATGCGTGTGTCCGGCTTTCCACAGGCGTGTCCACGAAATCTCTTTAGCATTCGAGACGAAATTCAAGCTCAACACTGTGTTCAGAGAAAGTCTTGACTGGGGGTCATCTGGACAGTATTCAAATGTGTGAGTGTGTGTGTGTGTGTGTGTGTTTCTACATGTATGGCGGTAGGTTTCCGTGTGTGTGCCAAAGCAGCAGGTCATATCAAGGACAAGCTCCCAGCAGCGAGGACAGACTGTAGCCCGCCAGACAAAAGCGAGGAGCGAAATTCAATGGGCCCGGTGGCCGCGCCAACACCAGGGGCCACGGCAGTGTTGGGCGGTTATTCATCACGTCTCCGCTGCATATTCAAGCTCCGCTTCTTGTTTTTTCTTTGCCTAGACAAATCCAGTTTTGTTTGAGTAGAGTAGCGCTCCAAAGCAGAGGAGACAAAAAGCTTTCTTTCTTGGCGGGGGGGGGGGGGGGGGGAGCGGGGGGGGAGCGGGAGGGATACAACGATACAAAAAAAAACAAAAGAAGCTTGTTTAAGCTTTCCTGTTGGCAGGCATCCTCGTTTGTGAAGTGTCAGTGGGCAGGACTCCTGAATCCTCCCGGTGGGCGCAGTTCACCAGCGTGCGTGCCGAGCCCCGGGAGGCAGGAGAGAGGAAGGAGAATCTGAGATAAGGATCAATGAAAAGCCAAAAGGGGAATTCATCTATTCGGTTTTGGGCCGGGCGGCATCCGACCGCCTGGTTGCACTGCGGCCTCCGTACTGCTCCGTGTGATGGTGCCACTTATTGTGTCTGGCTGGATGGATTTGGATTAATTGCCTGAGGGGGGGGGGTACATAACGTGGATCACATCAGAAAGGGGAGGGAGACATGTTGTCTTGGAGCCAGATTGTGTTTTTTGTGTTGTTGTTTGACACTCCCATGAATGAGATGCTGCACGTGCTCACTTTATATTCCTTTATCTGTGTCTCCACAGATACTCACTCACGCTTTCACTGCTGGGCGTTTGCTTCGGCTGAATTTGGGGCTTAAAATCTCGTTAATCACGAAAGTTGAAATCATTTGCAATCAACGGATCGACGGAGATTCACGGATGACATTGATGTTTATACAAAGTGTCCCATACATTCATTTACACAAACAAATGACCGCGACACAGGTTTATGATTAAATTTAAGGTCTTTTCTCTCCTCAGCTCTGTCTCAATGCCTGAGGGAGGGCTGCTCCACACACACACACACACACACACACACACACACACACACACACACACACACACACACACACACAGACAGCGGTGGGGGCGACACTGATAGCTCCCAGTTTACTCAAGTTGACGACAACTACAACTACAACTAAAAAGCTGATAAGCACTGGACCTGTTCAGTAAACACGTGGAACCCAGATGTTTTCAGCTGCTAAGAGTCTTCCAGAGACTCAGAGGTGCTCGGATGCTTGTGCTGCTGTTACTGAGGTTCCAGAATCACTTTTACAATTTAGTAGTAAGCCTCACTGACTAAACTAACTTAAGGAAATAGTTAAAACTAAGATGAATTGATTTCAACACTGTAAATTCCACCCGATATTTGTTCTGCTCGATGTGTCTGGAGAAAAGAAAGAACGCTCGGCTCCAAAAACTTTTTATCTGACACAAAAGATCAAAATGAATAAATAGATAATTAATTAATTGTTATCAGTATTGGTTAAGATTTTTAAAAATTGTTGTGTCCCTGAAGTCATGATTGAATTTGAACTGAAAAAAAAGAGAGGTTATTATCAGCTTTGTTCTTCGTGTTTGTTTACTTCTTTGTTCTGTATCGACCACAGAGTTTGTTTTTCAGACTTTCTATCTGGTCTAAAATATCCAGTGGGTAGTTGCCATGAAGGTGTGGCACGGATCTCCACAGCGTTGGGTGAATTCTAATGAACTCTGCTCTTTTAATTCCATTTTCATTTTTACTGTAGACGTCCCTGAAGGCTGCGTTCATATGCATCATGGTTGGCGCTCGGTCTTTGACATCATCATCATCATCATTGAGTCCAATAATCAAGCAAATATTTGAATCCTTCTCACACAATGTTTTTCCTGCAAGTGGGGGGGGGAAACCGGGCGATGGAACCCCAGCACGGTCCCAAGGTCGCCTCTCAGGACAGAGCTCCTCTCCAATCTCCCAGTACAGACACTGGTCCTGTTTGTTTGCTCCACACAAGCTGTTCATTTCCACTTGATAACTTCTGGACGAGCGAAATGTCACAGGAACACGTTGACTGTGCACCGAGCAGTCACAGTGAGCGGCAGAGGTCAACGGAGGTCATGCAGCAGTGGAGTGGAAGGAGAGAGCAGGCTTGATAATACATGTGCATGTGTGAATCCCCGTGTGTGTTTCAACTTCAATGCATCACAGGAAGTGTGAAGTGAACCTTTGCAGTTTCTTTTCCCGCCGCCACGATGACAAAACTCCCTCTCAGCTGCTTTGGCCTAGTCGATGAGTGTGTTTGGTTGTGTGTGCGATTGGTCCTGTGTGTGTGTGTGTGTGTGTGTGTGAGAGGGAAGTGTGGGCTGAATGTGTTGACCTGGTTATCATTGTGTGCGGCGCCGGGGAGTGGAGACAGGGAGAAACAGGTTTCAGAATGCAAGGTGCCAATCGAGCTGTGAAAATGGGAATTGAGTAGGGAAATGGGAATAGCTCCCCGCTGGTTTGTAACCACTGCAGTGTTGTTTGGAGCACTCAGCGAATGCATACATCATTCATTCAATCAAAATGTGTGTGTGTGTGTGTGTGTGTCAGTGATTACATTACGTGATAGGGTCTTTTCTTCATGTGTGTGTCGAGCAGTGTATGTAAGGTTGTGTGTGTTTATGACAGCTTGTCACGCCCGTCTCCGAGCCCTGGAACTGAATTGAATTAACCTAAATAGAGTGGAGTGTGTGGAGTACAGTGCACTGGAAGAGGAAACAGCTGAGAGCCTGAGCTGAGATCTGTTTCCGTCTTAGGACAGAGAGCGTGAGCGCAGCAAACCTTACTCCACAGAACAAAACCACAGATTAACAAAAAAAAAAAAACTTGTGACAGTCTTTGAACACGATGGTTAATGTGCGACTCCCCCCCTCCCCCTCCCCCCCAGCCCTTTCAGAGAGAGAGAGAGTGATGGAGATGCACCGAGCCAGTTCCGGGATTCTTGCCCGGGTCGAGATAGAACAACAACAACAACAACAACAACAGTGGCAGCAGCCGCGGCAGCAACCATTAATGCGATTACAGCTTTTAGCGGGAGATTCTACAGAGCCAGTTTTCTTTAGAGGCGTCATTAGTTTGTCGGAATGTCAGCAAACAAAAACGTTCACGGCCACGAGCAGCAGACGCACAGATACCGCAACTGCCTCCACACACATGACAGTGAGCGACACGTGCACGGCTGCACACGCTGATTCATACATGCGTGAATATATGAATGCTCAAGTGTGAACGTGGCCTAGATTTACTGTGGCTTATCCACACTTGCATTCTAAAGACTGCGGGAAAAATGAAGAAAGAAATGCATAATTATTCCTCAAGAGATGATTCGGTTTGATTTAATGTTGTTGGCACCGCTCCGGACTTCCTGCAATGCCATTTTGAAAAACCCTTTTGATTAGGAATCCACGATGTGCACGAGGAATCCTGAAGCCTCCCTCGTTATTCTGTGTAATCAAACCACGCGTCTTCCTTTAATTTAAAAACCCCCTGTCCGTTTATCAGTGAATTGTCACCTCGGGTCTCTTCTCCTAGCCCGGCTTCCGATCGGCATGCTTAGCGCGCGTCTTTGTCTTTTTTTGTGTGTAGCCGTTTAACAACCTTGAGGCGCTTCCGAGCCACTGACGGCCGCAGCTTCGTTTCATAAAGTCACCATTTATTAAACCTCAAGGCTAGAGCCGCAGAGAGGAAGAGAAAGAAAACCACACAAACCTACTGAGATATTGAGGTCATCATCCAGGCAGAGGGAGCAGGAGATAGAGGGGAGGACACGGGCAGAGGTGGAGGTGGCGTCGTGCTGTGATTTGGCGAAGCTGAGACGGACAGAGCCAGGTGTCTTAGTGGGGGGGCGGCAATATCCCTGGCAGCGTATGAGATCCATGCTTTGTTTGCAGTTCAAGCCAGCTCGCAAAATTGACTTGAAAACTATTTTAAAGTTCTACCCCCCCCCCCCCCCCCCCCCCCCTTCACCTGAGTGTCAAACACACCTCACAGATGCAGAAGTTTTACACTCCCTCTCCAACTAATACCTCTCAGGATGTGTGTCTGTACTCATGTGTGTGTGTCGTGCCGTTGTAAGCGTGTGCCTGTGTTGTGCGTGTCCGTGTGTGTGTGTGTGTGTGTGTGTGTGTATTGGTAGGCAGGATGAGCGTCCCCTTCTGTTACTGTTGCTGTCCCTTCATTTCACGCTCCAGCAGCTCCGCATGAATCCTCTTCCTTGGCTCATTATCAGTGCTGTTCAACGAGCGCACAACCCACCAGAATGCAGGGGGAAACCAAATCATTATTCAAGTGTGGGGTTCAGTGCAGACATTGTGACTCATTTGTTTAGTATATTTATTAGTTTCCCTTCAGGAAAAAGGAGCGAGCGGGATGCAGAGCACATCCTCGCCCGGCCCCTGATTTGACATCCTCAAGGACCCGACCTGAGATTGATGAGCGCCAGTGAAGCGTTTGGGGCCATTACTGTACACTCATTGCTCTCCTGTCCTTTTTTTTTGCTTTTCTCTCGGAAGGGTCCAGTTTGCACGGGGCGGAGTTCGGACACCTGCCGGATAACATCACGGTGCTGGAGGGAGAGAGCGTCATCCTGAGGTAACTCTCCATCCCACACCTGCACCTTCTAATTACACGGAAATCATGTTGGTTTCCCGAACCCACACCTGTCACACCAGTTTAATCACCACTTCCCTCTCAAATAAATTCCATATTGTGCCATAATTTACTTTTCTTTTTCTGTTCCTAATGAAATAATACGACCTGTCAGATGTCACCGTCTCTATCCAGTCTGTCAACGGTTGTCTTTGTTTTACTAATGACTGCTGCAAACTGTCGGCCCGGTTTCAGCTCAGATGCCGCCCTGCTGGCGATTGGGGGGGCGTTGCAGATTGGATGGGAACAGATCATCTGGACAAATGATCCTGAATGGAGGTTTTTACAGACGTAATCTGAGGCTACATGGATATTACTGGGTTTTGGTTTGAAAGCATAATTTTCAATCAACCTGCCCACACAAGCCTTTTGGCTCCATATGAGTTTTATTCCCCGATTGTACTAACAAGCCTGAGCCCATATCATGTGACCCCTTACATACTCGTTCCAGTGTTAACAGGAAGGCATATGTACGTGCCCTTTTCCACAGGAAGCATTAGCCACTTAGTTACAGGATACAAACGAGGAGCAGCTATCTCTTTTTAAAATGTCGAATTTAGCTGCACAACAGAGACAACGGGGTCAAACAAGTCCAAGTCCCAGACTTGTGGAATTACGGCACGAGAATGTGCAGCTAATCCTGGAAAAACTAGAAAGAGCAGGCTACACTTTGAAGACATGCAATGATACACCCGCCCCCCCTCCCATCGGACCTCACGTCAGAGCTGCACCCCCCACAGCACGTGAACTGACTGACAACCGACACGTTTCTGTAGGTTTCCCCAGACGAAGACTGTGTCATGAGCAGCGAGCCCGGGCGGGTTGCACAGGCAGGCAGGTCCGTTAGTGACTGACAGCTCCACCAGCCAATCATTTCAGTGTGTGAAAGTGAAATGATTGGTCGAGCTTGTTAGAGTCCAGCATGAGCCACAGACACCAGACGACTTTATTGACGGCTACCTGCAGCAAACATTCGATTAAACAGTAATGATGCTCAGGTCGGTGTGTGGACGTCCAACCACTCCTGCCTCACCGGGAAGGAAGCCGACAAACAGCCAACGCACTTGTCCCCTGCACGAGGATGTGACCTGGTTTGGGAAGTGCACTCAGCAGCAGATACAAAAAAAGAAAGAAATCCATGTCAACTTGACTTTCGTCACCTTTAAGCCAAAGTTTCCAGATCTCTGCACAAAATCCTCCTCTGCGGTTATTCTCCTTAAAGAAACGCAGAGCTTCCTCTAAAATAAAATATGTCATTCCAGAGCAGCGTAGGGTTCTGTCAATGTAGAACATCAACCAGGATGCTCTTATGTCAAGATGTTCTATTGACGCAGTGTCAGGAGTCAAATGTATAGAGTTTATTCACATATCAAACTGTTTTGATTTCACACCTCTGTTGGGATTTAAGTGAGATAACACACAGACTAGAGGACAGATCACTACACAACCAGCTGTCAGGATGAAGTGTGGGTCGAGGAGGAACTCATTTAGATCTTGGATTGGACCCAATTTTTTTTTTTTATCCTTATAATGTTAATATAATGAGAAAATAGGCAGTTTTTCAACATTTTTCATTGATCTCTCAGGGAAAAATTCATGGATCAGTTGTTCAGGGGACTGATATTTATGAGTGTGTGGAAAATGCTGGTGCAGATCCAAATCAAAATTCATCTCTAATGAGTTTAAATGTGGTTTCATAGCAGGAATGTATGCAGAGGTGTGCACTGTACTGAGGACCAGGAGGACCAGAGTCTTTTAACCAGGTGTAATTGAGATACTATAGAACTAGCTGAAGAGGTTCATGTAAAGCAACTCACAAATAATAAACCAGCTAAAGATTAGATAAGTCCGGGGGGAAAGAAATGCTTTAAACTGTCCTCGCAGTTTATCTGTAACGAGCTTTGAGTTTGATTTTCCTGCACAGATCTGCGTTTCTCTTCATCAGTGGATGGGATTGATTTGGGAACCAGTAGCTTCTGAACAGCTGATAAACAAAAAGAGCTTTGTACATAAAAGAAACGCAAGCTTCACGTGAAATTCACTTATACTCATGTTATGCTCGAGTCCATGCTGTTGTGTTGACTTTGATGCGGGCCATTAGGACGAGGAACATTGATGCTATTACAGTGGTTATTTCCTCCGGGCCCTTGGTCCTGTAGCAACATCATCGGTACAGAAGTGATTCGTGTTAAAAATAGAATAATGGAGGGCTTGTACACAGATGGATCTTTAATGGAAGGACTGTGTCTTTATTTAAACTCACAAACCCGAATCCAAAGCTATAAATATAATGCCTCCCTTGTTCCTGTGTTTCCTAACATGTGTGCAGAGGCTTGACCCCGAGGTCACGTGTCAGCCTGAGCCATCAGCCTGTGTGTGCTCGTCTGTTTGTTAAACACTTCCAGGCTCATCCGGGCCGTGGTTCTTATTCACTGTGGTGTCACCGGCGGCCACCGACCTGGCAGCTGATCTAACACTCACCTCCACGCTGATATTTAACCAGGTCTCATCTATTAAACAAAGTCCTGCTGAGGCCGGTCCTCGAACTAGTTGAAGCTAAGGACATCTAGTGGCCAAGCTCAGAACTCAGGTCCCACCTTCGGCCAGTCGCTGCTGTTCTGAATCAGTGAAAAAGGACATTTGGATTTACGGCTCTTTAATCACAGAAGCACCATTACTTTGGATTTTGCAAACCTATCATCATTTCCCTATGCTGTATCTCTCTGTT
The DNA here is from genome assembly GCF_949316205.1 of Platichthys flesus. Classification (NCBI taxonomy): domain Eukaryota; kingdom Metazoa; phylum Chordata; class Actinopteri; order Pleuronectiformes; family Pleuronectidae; genus Platichthys; species Platichthys flesus. Next base: position 21,566,941 of record NC_084955.1, on the reverse strand, counting down.
TATCGTTATTTACTTTTAAGTATGAGTCCATAGACACTTCTGGGCACTTGGCCAGTGGAAATATCAATATTCTTTGCATTTAGAGTGCAGAGCGTCTTCTCTGTAGCCAGAACAAAGAGTAATGAGGTGATGGCCTTGAGTTCTACTGACGGGTTCCATTCAACACTTTTCACAGAACCGTTTGCTAATATGTGATCCATTGAAACACGAGTGCATTACATTTAGTTAAATTGTTTCTTTTACCCAAGAAAATAGAAATAGAAACTAATACATTTTAATTAAATATACATTTTTTTCATTTTAAAAGTTGCACAGATGCTGCTCTGGTGACTTATGAAAGACACTTAAATATCAAATTCATAACACAGTTCAACTTGTAAAGCCTCTATTCACAAATCCTACTGTTCCCACAGGACTTAACGAGGTGTGACACCCTCTGAACAAGCGTGAGGGGAAACTACCAACAACAAAAGAGCGACAACAACATTTAAAACTTCATAATTCAAGAGGAGAGACAGTGTCTCACATAAATAAAGAGGTGCATCAATGTTTAAAGGATTTAAACAAAAGATAATGTCTGACAGAGATGAAGGGAACAGCAGTGACAGCTGTAATGGCAGCGGTGTTAGTAATAGTAGTGTTTGAGGGCAGGCATATTGTATATCAAAGCAATATAGTTGTACCCATTTGTTTATCTGCTACTTGCTGTAATAAATATATTCACAAGTCATCATATGGGAAACAACTAACAAGCGAATACTTCTGTAGCATTAACACTTGATGTCAGCCCTGTGAACACTCTATAACCAGGCCTGTCGGTCACTTCCTGTCCTCACAGATGCCGGATCAACGAGGAGGTCACCCACAAGGCCTGGCTCAACCGCTCCAACATCCTGTTCGCCGGGAAAGACAAGTGGTCGCTGGACAAACGCGTGACGATGGTGAACAGCAACGACAGCGACTTCTCCATCAACATCGAGAACGTGCAAGTGACCGACGAGGGGCCCTACACCTGCACCTTCCAGGCCAACAACAAGCCCCACATCGCCCACGTCTACCTCATCGTCCAAGGTGGGCCTGCCGAGCTGAGACTGGATACCGATACCAGTGCTCACTGCATCCTGTGCAAGTCGGGACTCATTTCCCCGATATATATATACATATATATATACACACCCAGAGTCTGCAGATCTGATTACCACTGCTGCAAAAAAAGGAAGTGTGTGTGTGTGTGTGCTCATGTTACCGTAAACTGCCTCGGATACAAACATCCGCTAAATGGCTTAATTATGCTTTTCGTCACTCATCCAGGCGTCGCGCTGACGAATGGGTGAGACGGGGGTTTGACATCAGGGGGAAGCAATTAAGGTTTTCTAATGGTTATGTTTCAGTGTTTCTATTCTCTGAAGTCACGCTTAATTCTATGCCTTAAAATTCACGATAGACAACTCACGCCTCAATGTTTATGATGTTTGTGTATTTGAAGTTGGCATTTACGGCGACATCAAAATGTAATCACGCAACTACGCCTCCATAAGCTTAATTGGCCGTTGAAGATAAAACCAGTGCAGGTGACAAGAGAGAGTCAAAATAAAAGCATGTGACCTGATAAGGTATGAAGAGAAAGTTGAGCAGATCAGATCAGTGTGAGTGTGTGTGTGTGTGTGTGTGTGTGTGTGTGTGTGTGTATGTGTGTGTGTGTGTGTGTGTGTGTGTGTGTGTGTGTGTGTGTTTGTGTGTGTGGAGGAGACAGGGTACAGAATTCACTGTCCAACTACCAGACTAAATAAGTGAGGACCACAAATGGGGCCTCAGTCATCGAGCCGGCGGCTAAGTGAGTGAGAGTCGGCCTGATCCTGAGTGACATGATGCATTGTTTTAGGACTCGCCGCAGGATGGATCTCAGACCTTTTCCCCCCTGCAGACGGCAATTACACGTCACCGGCAGGATGGAGCTGAAAACTTTTAGCAGGATGTATTGGGCACATTCAGCCGGAATGAAAGCGCCAGGCCTCGTAGCTCACAGGTGGCAGAGACAATGTGGGCTGCGTACTAAAGAGAGACTCTCCACATTGCAATGCAGCCAAACACACACACACACACCGCTGTCTGCAGGGTCCAAAGCCTGGCACACATCACCCTATACACCTAATTCCAACTCCCCTGCAGTATCAGCCCGGGCTTGGTGTCTCACAAAATAATTACACCCTCAAGTCAATGCATCAAGCATGAGCAGCTCCGCCGCCACTCCACTCTGTGCTTTACTGCTGCAAGTATTCCACCCCGGCACAATGGAGAAAAACAGGAGTCTAGGTAGATGTTTCACACACAAAAAAACAATTCTCAGGGTCGAGCTCATCAAAAAGAGTGATAATGGGCCATTTAAATTCAAGGGCCATCTTGTTATCAAAGTAACTACATGCAAAGTGCTTGAACGCTAAGTGTCTTTTAGGGCAAAACGGTATTCAGGGGCGTTCATTCATTTAAAAACGCAGAAGCAACAGTGTCCGTTCACGACTTGTACAAGGATCAGATTAGATCACACGTCAGGAGGAGGAGACGTTAATGGTCGTTTTAGGATTCAGTGCATTCCGGGTGGACGGTCAGGCCTGTTGGTGCATAGTTCAGTGAGAGCTCGTGCACAGATCATTACTCGGCTGATTGCCTGTCTGTCTGGAAGGAGGTGCAGGAATTTGCATTAAAAGGAATTTGAAAGAAGGAGGTCCCATCTCAGTGTGATCTTGTTTTTCAGTGCCGGCCAGAATCGTCAACATCTCAAAGAACGTGTCCGTGAACGAGGGGGAGAACGTGAACCTCCACTGTCTGGCAGTGGGTCGGCCCGAGCCCACCGTCACCTGGAAGGACCAGAAATGTAAGCTACCCCCCCCCCCCCCCCCACCCCCCCTTCCTGTTTGCTCATCCTAACATCCTGATGTCTCTTGTTCACAGCTTCACCTTTCTCTTCACCTTCATCCCCAAACCCCTGCTCGGTCTTTTGTAGTCTACTTATTTTCTTCCCGGCCTAAAGAGCTTATCAGCATTCAGCTCGTGCCCACGTCTTTATCCTCCATTCCCGTGTCATCATTCTCAAACCCAGCTGTTCAGTCGGCCCCAGTCTTAAATTCATGCTGCCGTGTTTTGACAATGTTTTGTCCCAAAAAAGGCCCACCGCACATTACACGTAATTATACCCACCACGCCACCTGTAATCACCAGCATCTGTCTCCATCCCCCCCCCCACCCCCCTGTCACCTGGCGTGACGACAGCAGCCACTTTCATTTAACATTTAAAAAGCAGCCAGCTCTTCTCAGGGTCAAGATGCACTTTCAAAATATCTTCAGATTTCCCCTGAAGCCGAGGGGGGGGTTATTATTTTAGACTTTACCTTGTTCTGAAAGTCAAAGTCTGGACTCTTTAGCGAGGCTCTTATTGCCTCGGTGTCACCAGGAGTCACCGTTTAATCACTTTATCAAAACAACGGCAGTGAGCAAAAAACACACAAAAAACACACAAAATGCGGTGACGAGACGGCGATAGGAAATAGGTCAGTGTGAACAACCACTCCAACACAACCCGAATGATGCTGTTGGGCCAATAAATACACAAGCCACTGTACTGCTGCACTTCCAGGCAGCTTTGTGCTCGCTCAGAGGTCCTCTCCTCCTCTCTCCCCTGTTTATCCCCGGGTTAGCCTGCAGTGCATGCAGCGTCCTTCCCTGCACTGTGAGTGTGTGAACCCGCACAGTACAGCACCTCGGGGCATGGAGAAGCATGGCACTCACACACAGGGACACACACACAAATAAAACAGGCGAAAAGAAGAAAGGCCATGCATGAACGCACACCTGCAGCACACACACACACACACAGCACCCTACATCACAGAGTCTGTGTCGTCCCTCTCACTTGCGAGCCCAGAGCATTTTTCCCCCTCTGTCAGCAGTAATCCTTCCTCTCTAACCACCCCCCCCCCCCTCGCCCCTCCACCCCATAACCCCTCAGCTAGCAGAGAAAGAGATATGGGCCGCATTGCTATTCCAAGAGAGTCTCTGCAACCAAGCCATCAGTTGTAGGAGACTAGCGAGGGTGGAAAAATTTGGTGGTGGTGGTGGTGGTGGGGGGGGACCCAAAGAAACAGTGAGAAGCTGCCAGCCATCTGTCCCATCCATTACTCAGAGACTGCAGGGAGGGAGGGGGGGAGCGGTGCATGTTGAGGTGGTTGGGTGGGAGGAGCTATTTGCATCACCGCAGACGTGAGACCTGCTCAAACTTCTCTGAGGTGACCAGGCCCCCCCCCCCCCACACACACACACACACACACAAACACAAACACACAGGCAGACGGTGCAGCGCTGACGTTTCATTGCAGATGCCACCTCCGTCATCTCAGCTGTACAGAGACATCCCATCTGCTGATCATTGTGTAGCTGAAGAGGAGAAGCGATAAATAAAACTGGTTTTAACTGAGTTTTGTTGAGATTGATCAAATAAATGGAGGTGTTGTGGTGGAGAGGAGGCATTTAAACTGGGGTTTACTTGGTTGTGATTCCTGGCAACTAAGCAGATAGCAAGCAGAGCACGGAAGGAAAGAAGTGCTGCCCTCAGTTGTTACCATATATAAAAAAACATCCTCCACCCCTTGGAAACAAGACTTAAATCCACTAGATCCAGACTCTTATTTGGATCTGCACCTAATCGCACACTCACTTATCCCAACTCTCCTAAACACATCAGAACGCTTTCATTAAGATGCACACTTAACTTTCTGAGAAATCAAAGAAGAACAATAACTAACTGACTAACTAACAAACAAACAAACAAACAAAAGCAGGTGGAAGCAGAACTTCTTTTAGTGAAGACAACACATGATGGACTAATGATTAGATCCTCCATTCTCTAATTGATCTGCTTCAGTTCCAGTCTTCTTGGTCTTATCTCACTCTCATGTCTCAGTCTCTCATGTCTCAGTGGGCTGCTCGACCTGACCTTAGCCTGTTTACACTGAGTGAAGCTGATGAGACCCAGGTGAGGGAATCTGGAGCAGGTGGTTTGGGAAATCAGGCGATGACACGAGGGAAAGTCTGAAGGAATCAACTGAGTCAACAGAGTCAGTAATAAACACACGTCAGCACTTATCAGGCATCGTCAGGACCTTGAGTTCATGAGGAAATCTTGATTCACAGAAAATGATGAGTAAACTCCGGTTTATCACTTACTGGAAATTGTTTCAGCTTTGAGGTTATTGAGAATTATTGAGAATTTACCGCTGTAAATTGTGGCTGATGCTGACTCAAAATGAACTAGTTCACATGTTCCGTGAAATAAAGTGTCACATGCTTTGTTTGACTCATGTTTCTTTGGACTTTGAATCTATATGAGACGATAGGGTCAACTGATCTTTTCATGGGTTGATATTTCCTACTATTTTAAAATATAAAACACTACATTGATTTATCATAATAGAAAGAAGGAAATGAAGGAAAATGTAGTTCAGGAGAAACCTCTTTAAAACCTTTGAACGTCTCCTATCACAATAATGCTGAACAATCTCCAATAAAAGGTTATTTAACTCAAAAAAGTAATAAATCATCAAATCGAACATGTTTTCACATAACTGTATCTTAACTTTTTATGATTCCTTTTAACTATAAGTTCTACTCTGCTGCCACTGCACGTTATCTTCACACTTTGCACAGGTTGAGACGTACAACATGATGAGGAGGAAGACAAATGGTACAAAAAGAATGATTGATTTGAACAAGATGATACAAACAACCATCTCCTGTTAGGAGCCGTCTGCTGGGGGGGGGGGGGGTTGTTTTCAGCTGGAGCTCCATTTAGCTCAACTCAAACACATTCTGGCCTCTTACTTTTCCAAATGACAGGTTTCACAGTCCGTCCACAGCCTGTCCATCGTCTCTGTTTTAACCAGACATCACCCCTCTCGGCCCCGGCGGTAGATTTTGTAATGGAAGCGGATAAGAGGAGCCATGAAATCAAGTGTCCTGATGATCTAGTCCGGCGCCAAAGTGCTGCCGGGAAAACTGAGCCCGGTCCCCCCCCCCCCCCCCCCCCACCCCCTGCTCTCTCTATTCTCAGGTGCAATCCAGCTATCTCTGGTGGTCAGGAGTCAGGCTCCTTCAAAAGCCATAAGTGGTTGATGGAGCTGTATTTTACAGACCATTGTCGGGGAGCCAGGGGCCGGCTCCAGTCCGATACCATCTCCCACCAGAGTGGAGACAAGTGTGCGATGCAGGTCCACAGATCTCCGGGGACGGGAGAGGGAGACGCTGACACATATAGAGCTCAGCACACAGCCAATCACATCCCACACCGAACTCTCACCGTTTCACCCTCCGTGACGCCGTTTTCACTCTTATCATTTCATCTGTGTGTCTCTCTCAGTCTCTTGCTTCCTATCTCAGGCAAATTACCGCTCTGTGTCTGTGACGCTCGCTCCGGCGCTCGATTGCTCTCATTTTTTACTCTCTTTGTCCTTTTTACCTCGTGGAAGTCAGCTGTAGCAGCCTTGTGTGTCATTTCTCCAGCACTTGTTGTCTGATTGTATCTCCGCTCGTTTCTATCCCCCCCCCCCCAAACCCTGCCTGACAGAGACGTCACAGGAGAGCTGTGTTTATTACACCTAATGGAATGAGTGAATAACATTGCCCCCCCCCTCACCCACAGGGGCCCACCACCCGGACTCACTCGGGTGGCACCGGCAGCCATCACCGCGGTTGTTCGCTCGCTGCTCAGCCTCCACCGCAGCAGCTGCAAATAATCGTCTCCAGCTCAGTGGCCGCACTAATAATCCTCCAGTATAATCTTCAATTAGAACCGCCGCGCTAATCTCTGACAGGAATAGTCGTGGTGCTGTTTTGTGTGTGTGTGTGCGTGTGTTTTTGGCGTCAGTGTTGC